>NC_135270.1:33765874-33820874 GCF_051311805.1 Agelaius phoeniceus | reverse complement strand
ATTGTTATAAAAATCATATGTTTCACTGGGAGCATATCTAGTGCATTCTTAAACAAAAGTAATAATCTTTTAATATTTTTTGGCAGTATAGTACCATGCCACATTAGTAGCGTATTGTGAATAGTCAAAGCAAATGAATGGATACAATGAGTTTTACAGCTCGCCTTCCAGAAGTAAAAGCAATGCATACACCAAGGAGTTGTGGGTAGCAAGAAAATGAGATTGTCCTGCTGATTGGATGCAGACAAGCAATGAGTAATTCAAGAGCTCACAGTCAAACAAACTGCTTGTGGCACTACTACTTGTACCCAATTACCAATTCAGAGAGAAAATAAAAAGCATTTTCAGTAGAGTCAGGGTGGGAAATCTCCAATTAGCACCAATTAGTGAAGTTGCTTCCTACAGCGGAATTCTGGGGACATAAGAAAAAAAAATAATCTCCCAGAATGCCTGGTTGAAGCATTTATTTACCAGGTGATGGGACTCCTGAAGAATAACTTGATGAGGATTTGCGCCTGTGGGACTTGAATACAGATACTACTTGGAACTTGCCTGCTCGATTTGACTGGTCAATCATAGGCTGTACTATTCTTCTTCTGGCATTAATAAACCTGCAACAGAATACAAAGAATAGAAGTCCTTTCATCAGCTTGCTTCTCTGTTTTGAGAACACCTCTGCTTTAAAAGTGACAGGATTTTAGCGTGCTGTGGAAATGTGTTTTGCTTCACGTTGCTTTTTAAAAAGAGTATAATTTCACTTAAAAGGATTTTCCTCTAAGTGCTCAGAAATTGTAACTGGTAACACGCTTATCTTACTAGCCAGCTTAAAGCTGGATTTGCCAGAAGGCTTTGAACAAGTAAATGTGACCGAAAACTTGTGTTAAAAGACAATTGTTTCTTTAACTTCTTCTAAGTGGCTCAGATCCTGGTTAAAGTTCACAGGCTGGGAGACTTTCTTTTCCCCTTTCCATCTTAGGGATCCAGCTCTCCTTGCAGCTGGCCATAAATGAGGACCAGGCTTTGCCACTCCGTGCTTTCACAAGGTATCGTTAGGTCAGCAAAGCCATCAATTAGGCTGTCTGAAGTTTTATCACCAGCGCAGCAGCAATAAGTGCCGGCCCAGAAAGACTTCTGCTCTTCTACAACTCCTGCAGTTGGAGCCTGTAAAGGCAAGGGTCGTTTGGAGGTCAGTGCCAGCTGGGGGCCACCTCTGTGTCCAAGCGGGGACACCCCGTGCAAGGCGACCGCCTGCCTGCCCTCAACTCAGGCACCTTTCAACTCGTTAGAAACCCCCAGTCACAGGTACATGTGGTTAATATTAGGCCCAAAATAACCTTTTTTTTTAATCTCAAACTGGGGTGGTTGCCGAGGCTTTTGAGCACTGGTAAAGGCAGTTAGTTGGCTGCAGAGCCTGGATTTAATTTTGCTAGTAATCCAAAAATAAGTGCTTGCATATTTCTTATTAGCTAATGCGTAGCAATCCACATCAGCACAAGCTAAGCTAAATTAATTTCCCTAAAATAATTTCAAAACTTGCCTATTCACAAAATATTTTTGAAAACAGGGCAATTTTCTATCACTCAGGAGCCACACTTGTTTTTGTCCTTTCTCTTTGTGTTTGAGAACACTTTGGAGCCTTCGTGCAGGTTTTGTGTGCTATTTCACAGCTCAGGCTTTCGCCTGGTGACCCTTAAGGAGTGCTAATGAAGTCGAATACTAGCGTTTAATCCTCTTCAGAAATACTAACATGCCCATCATCCAAAACAGCCTCCAATAATTGCCATTGGGCCCGATCCAACGCCTAGCAAAGTCTTTCAGTCAGCTAACTGAAAACTAAGTTCATCTGCTCATTTAGTAAATTGCTAGCCTTTATATAGCATCAACTCTGCAAGGCCTTTTGTCATGCTTCCCTCACTCCCTCCCACCCTCTGGTTAAATTCCTTCGCAGATAATAAAGGACGGTGGCACACCTTCGATTGCATCTTCTGTAATCACAGTGGTGGAAATTTCATTAGACAGATGCATAAATGCTACAAGTAACACTAAAGGGCTCTTTTGCATCTTTCTGTTTACATCCAAAAGACATTCTTTATTCTTTAGGAAAAGTACCATTCGGTTGTCAGAAATGTCATCCTGCCTCAGAATTAGTCATGACTTCAGCTATTAAAATAAAACTCAGACACAGTCAATATATTTGTTTATTCCCTTCTGACTGTGGCACAGTGAAGGCATCACTGCCAGTTCTGTGATTTTGAAGTGTGTTTCCGTCCTCAGAGACAAAGGTCCCCGATAGGACTTATTTGCTGAGTTACTTTCCAGTAATGTTGCTGTGCTGACCAAATGGAGCCTGACCTGAACCTCCTCCATCCAGCACGCCTTTTATCAGCTAAAGTTAAGGCCAATAGAGATTAACAGGAAAGCCTGATAAGACTGTTTTCTCTTCTCCTATGAGCTTCTAATGGTGTATACAGATGGCAAGGTTTTAAAGAATGGAATGAACACTTATTTAGGCCTGTAAAAAATCACAGAAACACCCCCACACACACGCACACACTTTCCATCTTACTAACCCCTTTTCTTCAATCAGGCCAGTCTTCAGGAAAACCAAATTGGTCTTTCGGTTTTTTTTATTTAAACCCCAACCACTTTTATTATTTACATCTGGTGGTCCCCTTATTTATGTCCCTCTTCACTTCCCTGCATATACACCCTTGCTCACAGGGCTGCGAAGCATTATGGGCCTCAGCTCTCAGCAGGAGAACTCCAAACTGTCTTCAAACAAATAATTAAGGGGAAGGTTAAAGGTTCACCCAGAGGTCATATCTTTGGATACTCCTCAGAAAGTTTACATTAGTAAGAAATGGGTGCCCTCTGAAGTGTTCTTTCAATGGGCTCGCACAACAAGGCAGAGCATTAAGAAAATTCTACATCCTTAAGGGTTTCAGGTAACATCTGCTTTACCTCTGAGCACAGAGATTGGGATACTGTGCTCCAGCCTTACATACTCGATAGTCTGATAGTCTCCACAGACTAAGCCTTTGGGATGGTTGTTGAAAACCCCATCTTGCTCAGCCATTGACTCCCAGAGGAGCATGGCCTTATTTTATCCTGCTGATGTGAATAAAGCCAGTCTTTCACTGCAAACTCTACCTAGAGGCAATTCACCAGTTGTTTTGGAAATGGGAGTTCAAGCCCTAAAAGAGAGTACTCCATATTTGTTTTCCTACCAAAAAAAAAGAAAAGAAAGAAAAAAAGAAGTGATAGCTCTTGGGTTTGATTTCCGATTTCATTATTTCTCCATTTTTCTTTTGCATATCTGCATAAGAGCAGGTGCAAGCAATGTCCTCTAGACCAGCGACAACTTCATCTAGAGAGAAGATACAGTGATGTATACTTGAAAAGACATAGGAGAACAGGCTTTAGGCATCCAGGTAAATTTGAAATTCCATTTCTATCGCTCCTCTGAAAAATCTTGTTCATAAACAGCATCAGTTATACCCACCAGTGGGTATGTCTGAAAAATGACACATTAAATTATTTATATTTGCAAGATTGCAGGTGCAAACCAGACATACATTTCAGGTGAAGCTAAAAATGGAATCCTAGTTTCACTAGCAGTAGCTACATCATGTAATGCATCAGCACAATTGGTAGACAAGGGCATAGAATGCAGTGTTTGTGCATTATTATTTATTCCTTATACTGCCCCATAAATATGCACAGTGCATAATAGAGACGTAGAAAACAGAGTCCCTGCCCTAGCCTTTACGTTTTTTGAGGACTGTTTTTGAATCCCTCAGAGAGCCATATCCAGGGCCTAAGTAAAGCAAAATACAGCCTTTTACACAGCACTTCAGTTTGTGCTGCAGAAACACTGATGTTATTTAGGCACAAATGTCTTCAAAAGGCATTAAGAGACAGGTGAAAAAAGAGAACACCAATGCCACTGTTTTCAGCATTATCTGGAACCCTATAAAAGAAGAATTCACAGCTCTGCTCCTGACACTAATTGCTTACCTTGTTCATACCCTTCACCCAGAGGGCAAAGATTGAATGGCCTTAAAAGATGAGTAAAATCTATCAAAAAGACATGGACTTCTTTGTTTCTCTGCTGTTAATAGTAATTCCTATTATTTGGATGAGAGCAGCAGTTAGAGGACCCAATGAAGCTCAGTCTTACTCCACCCCATGCTTCACAAGCACACTGTCCAAGAGAACTCAGTCTGAACAGATTTCCAGGCAAAGCCTGGGGGAGAGGAGAGACGCCTTCTCCCTGTTTGCGGAGGGGAACAGAGACAGAAGGAGATTAAGTGACAAGGCCAAAGTCATACAAGAGATCTTTGGCAGAGCCACACACCCAACATAGATTTCCTCAGTCCTCTTTCAGCGCTCCTACAATCTGCTATCCATATGCTATCTTTCCTTTGTTCCCCCAGCTTAACAGTCAGGCACACTGGCAGGGGACTGCAAAGAGAGCTCACATTGCCACTGTTTGTGCCTTACCTGCTGCGTAGATAAAGAGGGGTCATCAGCCTCCAGGGCTGTGAGGCAATACCTTCACAAACTCTACATTCATATGGTATTTGGTCCTCATTCCAGAATGATAAATGAGGTGTGTAATGTTGAGAAATACATGTCATTGACATAGCAGGCTCAATAAAAAACTCATTCCCAGCATTTTGCAAATGACAGATTACCAACCTTGCTTATTCACATAATAGCCATTTGAATCGAAAGGTTTTTTGCATCTTGTATTTTTTCTTTAATTGCTAGCTAAAGCAGCCACATCTATTTCCTATAGCCAGAGTCTGTCTTTCTCACACAAGTAGTTCTGGTTACTTTTGCGGGACAGTTCATGAAAGTACAAATGAACAAGATCTGGCTCAAAATGTACAAGAACGTGGACTTTTAAAGCAAGGCATTTCACTTTTATCTGCTTACAGCAAAACCCAGTAGTGCAATAAAGGTGCACTAGTGAATATGCAATGTAGTCTGGTGATTTGGTAGCACTGGTCCTAATTGGTTCCTACCATCGATAATTAGCATGACAATATAATCTAAATATATGCATTTAATCACATCTCTTCAAACAGAGACTTGGTTTTCTTTGTCCAAAATAAATATGCATTCTGTACTTTATAGGAAGTCCTGTAATTAATCTTCTTTATATATTTATCATATTTTATCTCAAGTCATATAAAATGATGTTAAACTCAAATTTGCATAATACATTTTATTCTTATAATAAAATAATGTTCTGATAAAATCATAGAGACATATTTCTGCAAAGTGTAAAGGCAATAAATAGCAAATAGCGATCTCTTAATCTGCTTCTTCTAATCTGGCACACTCAAAAATAATTTTATTGTTGTTTCCACTGTCTTTTTTATACATAGTGTACATATATTTTGAAACACCATGACTGCACCATAACTGAATCTGCTTAAGAGCAGTTCTTGAAATGAACTGTTAGTGACTGTACTGATTGGCAATCAGAATCAGAAATCTCCAGCTTTACTTTATGGCTATAATGGAAAATTCACTGTAAGGATGTAGGGTCACAACAGGTCTTGTTCAGAAGGATAGAGTACATGAATGGTCAGGAAACTATAACTCGTTCCCAACTGGGGGCCTAATCTGAACTCAAGCAGAGAGTGATATTTAACTCCCATCACTTGTCTGTATGTCTAATATTTTCTCTGAGATGAACTGGTGCCAAACTGAACCATTCTCGCCCCAGCAGCGTAGACTGCTCCCCATGAGAAACTGAGGAACAACATGGAGCCACCATGTACAACGCAAAACTTCAGTGTCAGTCTTCAATCTGGATTTCCACTTAAAATATCCATCCCAGAAAATGAGGTGCTAAAATATTGAATTTATTTAACAAACCAGCCACTGCATAAATCGGTTCTCAATTCTTTATGTGAAAACCAGAGAAATAAACAAATTTGTGAGATGAATTCACAATCAGTTCTTTAGAAGAATTAATGACAAGGAACGTGTTGACTCACTTTTAGCCCAAGACACTTCTGCTCTTAGACTTGCAAAGGACAGAAGTACTGAATGAACACTGTCACAGACTTAGTCACAGAAATAATAAAAATACAAGTAATGACAATAGTAACACTAATTTGGAGTCAGAATTGTTTGCTGCCATCTGAATAAAAAAAATAATTTTAAAAACTTTTTAGGTGCCCAGGGGAACAGTCTTGCAAGATTTTTCATAAACCTGCCAAGTGCAGATGAGAAGCTCAACTCTTATTAAATCTCCACAAATGGGAGCTGAGCTTGAAGAATAAATGGGGTCTAAGCACCTGCTTCAATGTTTTTGCTGAGTAAGAGTCTAAGAATGCATTCTAAAGAGTAATCCAAGTGTTTTCACCTTGGATGGGGAAATAAATCCTTGCCTAAATGATATTTCAGTCTTTGGACTATGCACATGTCAGTGTTTAGCTCAAGCGCATATGCTACACTGATCCCTTGCTGCCCAAGAGTGCCCTAATTTTGAAGGGAAAATAACCAATGAACTAGTCACAAAATATGTTTTCCTAAGTAACCTAGAAAATTACTTCTTTGCCAAGCAGAAAAAATAATTTTAAAAGTCATGAGCTGCTCAGAGCACTCTGAAAGAATGCATTAGAAAAGACTAATTTGCAGCAACACTTTTATCAATATCCACCCCCTGCCTTTACAGCAGTCTTTGTCTATCACCTAACCTTTAATCTGAGTAAGTAAAATTTATTTATCTTAGTTTATTTAACTTCTCCCTCCACTATGTATTCTAAATTGACAGAATTAGGTTTAGGCAGTATGTGTATGTACAAAAATAGTTGAAAAAGCCCTTGTTTATGCTTCACTGAATCTATGCCACACCTGGTTACCAACTCATATTTGCAGCATTCCTTATAGGAAATTAAAAAAGCTGACTTAGTCACCTGGAAATGAGCCATCTAAATAAGGCTTCCCTAAGTCATGAATATTAAGAAATGGAGTCAGTTATGCAATTGCTTTTGAGAGGAAGCAGGAGGGACAGGTCGGTTTATTCCCTGGCAAAGCCTCACCTAGTTTTGGACAGCCTTGTTAGAGAAGGGGGGGTTAAGGACTTTTTACACTGACTTTCTAAAGCTTATTCAGACACCTCACATCTGTCAAAGGTGTGATTCAAAGGACCTAAGTCACCATCGACTTGGTGAAGACTCCAGAAGATGACAGAGAACAACTTAACTGCGTGCCTGAGGCAGCCTGAGGCAGGTGCTAACCATCCCAAAGACTTCTGCCGCATCTTCCATGTTTACGGTCGACTTCCTAAAAATAGGTCTTGCCATTTGGAGCTGCCAATTGTTGGAAATCATGATTTTTCTCGTCCTGTAACTGTGAGACTGTCCTAAAAAAATCAGGAATTTAAACAGCACTCTTCCCAGTGTTTACTTTGTGAGTTTTTCAGTCATTGCGCCACATTTTTAAAACGCTCTTCTCAGCCACAAGATCTAGAAACTTACTTGATAAGATTCTCACATAACCATTGTCTCCTGGAGCTGGGACCTCGAATTAACATGAAACAACTTGAGCCTTGCGATAAAATCATGAGAATTGGCAAGACGCACACCTATTCACCTCAGAGGAAAATCCACCTCGTGTAACTCTCGGTTACCAGATTACTCCTTGGGAGCACGGAGAAACGATTTGGCTCTACCCAGAAAGCCGTGAGGGCTGTCACGGGGAGCACCCTCAAAGCAGCACAACCCGGGGCAGCCGCCCTGCCTTCGCCCCGGGGCAGGGGTTTGTGCGCGGGGCCTTCTCCGGCAGGGAAGGAAAGGCTCCAGCCGCAGTTTGGGGCTCCCCACCAAGCCGGCACCCGCACCATCGCCGGCCCGCGCCCGCAGCCCTCACAGCCCCGCAGCCCTCACAGACCGCAGCCCTTACAGCCCCGCAGCCCTCACAGACCGCAGCCCTTACAGCCCCGCAGCCCTCACAGCCCCCACAGCCCCGCAGCCCTCACAGCCCGCAGCCCTGATAGCCCCGCGCCAAGGCCGCATCCAGCCGTTCCATGGGGTCGGCAACAGCAGCGCTGGCCCGGCAACAGCTATGCCTCCCGGCCGCAGAACTAGGCTGGCCTCGAGGTCTAGCCTGGGTGGCCCCAGGGGAGGCCTCCCGCTGTGCAGCAGGGCGCCATGAGGTGGGGCCAGAGCACTACCGCCGGGCCGGGGGTGCCGCTGCCCCCGCGGAGCCGGGCCGCGCCATGGCCCGGCCCGCCTTTGCCCGGTACGCTGGGCGGGGAATGTGCCTGGCGAGTGTGCCTCGGGAGTGTGCCTGAGGAGTGTGCCTGGCGAGTGTGCCTCGGGAGTGTGCCTGCGGAGTGTGTCTGGGGAGTGTGCTTCTAGTGTGCCTCGGGAGTGTGCCTGGGGAGTGTGCCTCGGGAGAGTGCCTGGCGAGTGTGCCTCGGGAGTGTGCCTGGCGAGTGTGCCTGGCGAGTGTGCCTGGCGAGTGTGCCTGGCGAGTGTGCCTGGGGAGCGCCGCTCCGCGCACACCACTGCCGCGGGTGGGCACAGTTTTCCTCACGAGGTTCCAGCAAACCTCAGTCTAATTGGAAAAGTATCATCACGTATTCCCCCTTGGCTCCTGGTGGGAAACGAGCGCCTTTTGGTGCATGCCACCTGAAACCACAGAACACATGCCGGAGGAGGCTGTTTCTCTTTTGACAGTGCCGTCAGCTTGCTCATATAAGTTTTTTTTTTTTTTAACCACGCATCGTAAAAATGATCTTTTAAAGATACTTGAAAGGAAGGGAGGAGACAAACAGACATACTTCCTTAGCTATTCATATCTTACAGATAAAATGTGAAGTCAATAGACACAAGCCGTAGCATTTAACCTCATCCTGTGCTTGATTTATTGCAGATGGGAATCAACTAGAAACTGAATTACTTTGAAATTTTTACTACTGACGTTAAAATTCCATGTTTGTATACATACGTCTTGTGGAGATGCTAAATACAATTTTAGCTAATTTGGCATGCTCTTTGATTTGCTAGCATTTAGAAACTCATGTTAAAGGTAGAAAACAAATCTCCTCTGAAATCTTAAGTAACTCATGCATTTAAAGATGTGTTAATTTGTCATCTTAAATTCCTAGGAAAAGATTTTCAAAATTAATTAGGCTCCAACAGTCTTGAGAACGCAATCAGGAGTTGAGGTACCTCATTTTAGGTAACTTTAAAAAAAAACCCAAGCAAAGTGTAGTTTTTGAATAATATCACATTCAAGTACTTTACATCTATTTTTAAACTTATCGATATTTAACATATTAATTTTTTAAAATCAATTCTAAATTGACTGAAAAGGAGAGTTGTCAACAAATTTAACATCTGTTTAACTTCCCTGATCAAATAAGATTAAGGCACTAATTCTCCCTTTTACCTTTCAGTGGAAACTACCTAAGTAGCAACTTGCCAAAAATGCATAAAGGTGTTTAGCAATTATGTAGTGGGTATGTTTGAAGAGATCAAGGTGCATTCACATGTCCTGTGCTATGGGTATCTCTGATTAGCTTGTCATCTACTCTGAAGAAGATGTAGCCCAACTCTCCTATACTATGTAACAGGCCAGCTGTTAGCTGTCTGTCAAGCACCTAAAGTGGACAAGTAGTCCAGGAGCAAAAATGTCACTCCTTTGATCTGGCAAGGAGCAGCTGCTGATTTATAGAGTAGGACTTTGTTCTTCCGTTCTATTTTGCTTTCTTTCCTAAGGCAGAACCACAAAATCCAGCAGAAAAAAAAAAGTGCCATTCTCTGCAACATCAACAAGCTCTGACAACTGCAACAGGGTTTTTCTTGGCCCTAACAAAGCTCTCAGGCATCTCCTTTGACGCTCACCTTTTTTTTTTTCCTTCTTCTTTTTGCAATGCGGTAGTTATTGTTTAATTCAGCTTCTGTAAATGGAATGGACTGTGGCCAGCAAGCCTGGGGCATAAACACACCTGTATGAAAGAAGCCTTATTGTAGCAACCATCTACAACCAACCTGCACATGCACTACCAGTTTGTGAGTTCAGAAGGAATGTTCCATTTTCCCTAACAGTAAATTTTGCCTTAAGATAACTATTTTTTGTACCCACTGTCCTGTCTTGACCACGAAGCATGTACACTCTTTCATTGTTATTAAAATCTGAAGGAAAAAAAAAAGTGTATTTTTCTACCTGTCAACCAGGGAATGTCAAGAAATTGGATCCAAAGAGCCCACTTAAAAAAAAAAAAACCACAGCCAAAATATATTTATCGAAACACACTACTGAAAGTTTGAAAACTAGGATCCTAAAGATGTCTGTTCTGTTTCAAACATAGTGATGCACTTGCAAGCACCTCCAGCTTATACTGTTGCAGATTCTCCTCAAAAAAAGCATTTGGTGGAACAAGAACTCAGTAAGAAATAGCATTTGATGCAGCTAACCAGACTGCAGCACTGCCAGCCCAGAGTCAATGCTCCATTTGTTCTCTTAGAAGATGCTGAGCAGATTCTGTGAGGTGATTTGTTACTACACAGGCTGTTGGTCACCCATTGGTATAGCAAGAGGGTTTTCCTTTATTTCCCTTATGATCTGTTTTCAAGTTTATTAGCTAAAACCCCAAACCTATGGGACACAGTAAAAGGCTGCAGTATAATGCTGCTGAAGAGGAGAGAAGCTGTGTTTGACCCTGGTTTGTGTCCACACACATGCTGTGTTCACATTTCTTTATACTGTAACTTTAAAAACAGATGAAAAAGGGTTAGAAAAACAAAGATGGGAAGAGGTGAGGGTGGTGGGGGCGACATCATGACTACAAGATCTTTTGCATATATGTTAGCTTGTGCAAATAAATAAGAGCTATTACAGCCAGAGCCCTAAGGGAGGCAGGAAAATGATGATGTACAGGATAGTATAAAATGATATATTAAAAACTGTGCTGTCAGTGTAACAATAGAATATTAAGCAAAAGTCCATAATAATTGGCAGATATTTAGCTGTAGACATCTTTCTTTGGTTGGTGGGTACTAAAGTATACGTGAGAGGAAAGAGAACTAGTTAGTCAATTAGAAGTAATGGGCATAAATAATACACTGTGTGTAAATACATCTCCCCCTTTCCCAAGTTATAGCTCTTATCCGGATACACCTAACAACCTCTCAGTAAGTCATACCTATATGCTGATATGCCTTGTGTTTTGGTCTTTGCTTTGTCTGGGTACTGGAGATTCTGCTTATGTAAATCTTTCTTCCTGTAGATACAGATGTTAAATGTTTTCACAATACCAGTGGCAAGACTTCATCAAACCAGAGGGTCTAATGTCTTAGTAGTTAAAGATGTGTCAACACCATACACACCATGAGACTGCAGCCATGTTATGGAATACATGCTTCACATGCTTCACAGTGATGAGTTGGTAGCAGAACAAGTGTGGGACAAGTATATTAAGAATGCTGAAATGAAGAGGTAAATATACAGTGTCATACTGGTGAAACTTTTGCTATCTCTCATCCCATCTTGTGTTCTCTGTGTTCCACATGAATCAGGGGGAAATGTTCTTAAAACATTTTAAAGAGTTTGTTACATATGAGCATATTTCATGGGTGCTTGTGTCTTAGTTGTAAGCCAAATGGTTTGGGATGGAAAAACTGAAAATTTCTGTGGAGCTGTTTCCTCAGCCTATCACTCCCCATTCCAGGCTCTCATATTTTCTGACCTTCCTCTCTCCAGGGCTCAGTCTTGCTCCCTAGCCTACCTTGTTGGCTCCCCAGAGATAATGGCAACACACAACTTGCAAGTCAGTGATAAATCTTGCTGATGCTCTGCAAGGGTCCTAGATGGACATATATGTGAATGTTATACCATTTCTTATCTTTCTGCTCTTTTGAACAAGCTTCTGTCTTCTGAACAAGAAAGGACTGAAACCTTGAAGGTTTGCTCTTTCTAAAACATTTGAAAGGCTGGGTTCTCCTGATTTCAGTACTCAGCTGGCTTATGGGCAGAGCAGAGCATTGGAGAAGCCTGTGCAACATGGCTTTCCCAGCTAAAGGGAGCTCTTCTAATGTATTTTTCTTTCTTCTATTAAAGGATGGGTAGCTGGAGATGTTTTTCTTAATGTTTTTTTAAAATAGCTCATTTGAAAATTAAATCCTACCACAGAAAGGAACTTGAATTGTATTTCTTCAGTCAAAACTGGCTAGTTCTGTACTGTGTTCCACTATCTCATATTTTGCATACAATTGAGATACTTGTCATGAAATTAAACCCAATCTATATAACCTATCTAATATTTACCTTTCTTTCTTTATGAGAGCAGTTTGGAAACTGTGTGTGATCTTACATAATTTTAATAACTGGTTGCTGATGGATTTCAATATTAGCTCTGACTGTTCTGACTGATACGATGTTGAGGCTTAATTTTCAGAATTTCACTAATTGTTCCTACACTGCGTAGGGGTAAAGGCATCTAAGAATATGTATATAAACCTGCATTTGAGCCCACAAAACTGGTAATGGTCAAGTACTCAAATGTATAAGGCAAGTTTTCAAAATTATCAAGTTCTGTTATCAAGATCATCAAAGGCTCTGTAAATCTTATCCCAATTGTTCAGTGAATTTCTGAGTTAGAAGGCAATAATAGCAAATGGGTGTTGCCATTAATGCCTAAATTGTAGGTGATCTGCTCTCAAGAAATTTTCTGTCTCTGCTTAGATGTTCCAGGAATCACCAGAAGGTGGACTTAGATACCTAACTACATTTCTTTGGTAAAAAAAAAAAAAAAAAGCCTTCACTTAACACTGAAAATGCCTAAATTCTTTAGGCATGTAGATTTCTACTTTTTAATATCCCATTCCACCATCATTTCTACTGCTGTATATTTGTGTTTCCTAACAGTCAGTTACTTTCTGCAGTAACCATCCTCAGTCTCTGAGTGTCTCTTAGACACTCATGTCCTGTCAGGATTCCTATGATAGACACCTTCCTAAGACAGACATCTTAGGACAGGCCTTTTTGCCCTTATAATAACAGAGATAAATATCTTTCCTTTTTAGCTGACAGCATTATTATTTTACTGTTTATCTGGAAAGAAGGAGATCAAGTTTTACCTCCCTATCCTGCTTGATTTGGAACACAGACATGAGCATGGGTCCATCACATTCTAAAAGAGTATCTGAATCACGCACAGAGTCATTACAGTAAACAAAGTCCTTTCAGTTCATGTTCTGAAGATGTTCCACCCGAATTAAGCAATTTTACAGCCATAATTAACCAGCACTTAACTTTCACACATCTGAAGTTGGAGCCTTAACCAGAGGCTGTACAGTCAAGCCCATGTTCTTAATTAATTTTGTTCTAGTAACTAGTCATTACATACACAAAATAACTGGGAACAACAGAGGCATGATAGTGAAGAAGAGTAAAGATGAAGCATTATGTTCAATAGCCCATTGATTGAGAAACTCAACTCAATTGGAACAGTTAAGACATTGATTTAAATCCAGATGAAGAGAAGACCTGCAAACATATATTTTATTTAACAAGCGAATTTTCTAGCCATTGAGCCATTGAGGATAGCACTCCCTCTACCCCATTTGACTCTTTTGTGTAAAGCTTGGTATGGCTGATGTACGACAAGAACTTTGGCTGAGTTTGGCCCTTGGGGAAGTTTGGGCCCTTGAGGCAAGGCTGATTTTGTGTTGAAAGTTGTGTTGCTGTGGAACAGGTTACTGCCCATTTGTCATTGTATACGTATTTGTGTTCCTATTCTGTCCTGGAGGTCCTTTATATAATAAAATAACCATGGACAGAGCAATATCTCACTTTATGGTACTGCTAGAGCTACAGTTCCAGATTTCTCAATTATATCCCATTCTAAGCAGATTTGTGCATGCTCACCAGTGGAAAAAAGTGTTTGTAGACTAAAAGTTCTTAAGCTTCTTGGGACTAGATAGCAACTAGATGATGCTGGAAAATTCAGAGGTTGCAAAACTTAAACTGAAGATTTCAGGGTTTGTGCTTGACACTCATATGCAACTCAAATGTGATACATATCTAACAGATACATATATATTAATGAGGAAATATTTTTTAAAATATACTACACAGGTCTTTTAGTATGGTTTAATTAGTCCATAACCCAATATTATAATAAAACTTTCATAAGAAGCTCAAGCCAAGTTTTACAGCATCTTTAACCAACCATTGAAAGAAACACAAAATTTAAGGTCAATAGAAATATTATGTAAAAGAAACAAACAAACAAACAAAAAAGTCAGGGAAAAAAGAAAAAAAATGCACCAAATTCACAGGCAGCATCTTCAAATGAAATAGTTCAGCATCGTACTTTCATGCATAAAAATTTAAAAATTAATTTGATAAGAAATTAACTATAAATAGAACAAAAGCAATGTTTTATTTGAATTCATTGTCCAAACTGAAGAAAACTTACAAACTACAAATGCAGAAACCCATTCAGATTGACTAGTAAAAGAGAATTAAGTTTTCATTTCCTTTTCTTAATTCTTCCCCAGTAGTTATAATCAGTCTTTCCAGTGTGACTATAGTATCATCCACAAAACTTTTAGCAACATCATAATGAAAAAAGCTATGCATTATATCTTCATAAATCACATAAAGTTTAGCAGACCCTAGTAATGACACATATGTTTTAATTCCAGTAAATTCTAGCCTAAGACAGCATAGCCTGTGGTGTCTCACCTGAGTTCTCGGACATGTTTAGGAAGTGCATTAGCTCTTTGAGTCAGTGAAATAAATAAAAACAAATATAGTGGTCAATAGGCAAAGAAAAACTTAGCACTCCAAATGGGTTTTGACAGAAGCCTGAGTTGGAAAATCCACCTGTATTTTATGTATGTCACTTAATCAATGAGTAGTCCAGTTAGCTGCCTAATTTTTGATGCCTGATAATATGTGTTCCCGGTTAAAAAAAAAAAAAAATTAAAAAAAAATCTAGAGGACCTGTATTCCTTTAGTTTGAGAAACCAGGGTCTATAAAAGAACAAATATGAAAATATCATAATGTGAAATTCCACAAATTTCACAGTTCCATGTACCTGATTGCTAGGACAAATCTAATGCAAAAATGTGCAGCTAAGATGGGTGCCTACACTTCATTTTCAAGTGTAGTAAAAAAACAGATAAAAATTGAAAAGAGAAAATCTTTTTGGGCATGTTTTGCATCCAGACCAAAATGCCCTATTTAATCCTTCTGCCAAATTTATTCCAAGTGCTACCAAGATCATGCTTTTTTTTTTTTTTTCCAATATAGCACAGACCTATAATAACTGCTTAAGCATGCCATACAGTATTAATCTTCTTCATGAACGCTGTCCCAAACCAGTTTCCATGGAGAGAAATTAAGAGGTATGTACAGGCAAAGGAGAAAATATATGGCTAGCTAATGATACAGAAAGGCTCTTTAGATACAGAAAGGCTCTTCAGATAGGAGCTATGGTAGAAAGGAAGTATTTTTCAACTGAGATTGTTGGATTGAGGGGAGGACAGCACTAGACCAAGTGAGAAAAGAGGACAATGGGGGGGAAAAAAGAGACATCTATGTTGAAGTATGTTTCAACATTTTTTTAAAGACAATTTTGAAATTGATCCAGAACAGGAGGGAGGAAGGTTGCCTAAAGTGCCTGAAGTAGGAGGTGATTTTTTTTTTGATGTGTGTGTTAAGCACCAGCGTTTGATACATTCAGGGGGGATATACTATGACTTAGAGTCCTGGGAGAAGGGGACTACAATTGTCAAGGCGGGAAGAGATGAAGGCAGAAGCAAAAGAGATGTTTTGTTGAAGTGGACATAGAAAAAGGGGTGGACATTGGAGGTGTGAGAAAAAGTGGGTTTGGGACAGTGGGAATGAATGTGTGAGGAGTATCAAGAAGTAAAACTCATACTTAAGAATGTGTGATAGATTAATGTTGCTCTGGGTTCACTGTCAATTTTGTTTGCCAGGTTATAAACCCATATATATAAAATGATACTAAACATGAACTTCATTTAGAGAATACTCTGTTTACTGTAAGTTTGTTAGCCAAGCAATCTGCAGTAGCTGCAGCTGTGGCTTGTTCCATCTCATCAGTAATTTTAACTCTAATAGTCATTAGTGTGAAGCTTTCCACAGTATTTTAAAGTGATACTTTCAGTTCTTGAGTTCTTTTCTGTTTGAATAGACTGTGTATCCTTTAACATCTAAATCATTTTCTCTGAGAATCATCACAACACAGCTACACTTTGGAACAGAAGATGTCAATGTAGTTCTGATGAATGTCTGCAATATTTATTAAAAAATCCCCCAAACAAACCACAAACCCAAAATGTAGCTTTGAACAGTTTATGATTATCTATAATCAATATCTTTCTCCATTATATAGTCCAAAGAACCAAGTCCTGAAACAGCATGCATCTCTGTGAGAGGATGTCCTCTACATGCCATCAGTTGTTTAATCCTCTCTGTTGTGTGCGGAGTATGAAATAGGCAATAGCTTATGATTGCTTTAAACAGTGTTTGCCTGCCCTATGACTTTTCAAAAGATCCCAGGATGAGGTTAGCATGATAAAGAGCTTGATTTCTCTAAGCAACAGTTATTCAGACTGACATCACCTATTCATTTACTGGGGACCATATAAAAAATATAAAAATAATGAAAAAGACTCAACAGTTGGACTTAAGTCTGAAGGGGCATCTCCACTATCATTACCACCAAGTGCATAAAACCTGAGCTCGATGTTGGCCTACTTAAAATTACTATTTTGCTGTGAAGGGTTGGGAAAGCAATTTATAAAATGATGAGGTAAAAGTAAGAGAAGTCCCATTAAAAGCTTTTTCTTTTCTTTAAATGAGAGAGAACAGAGTAGGACTGTTTGAGTTTGAACCACTTATTACCTTTGTACATTTGTCTTTCTTAACTTCTGTTAATTGATTAGATTTCCCTTAGAAGTAAATGTTCATTGATAGATAATTGTATCGTTGTGGCTTCTTATTGGGGAAAAGTATTACATCTGCACACTTAAGATAGATAAAACCAGATGGATGTATCTGCCTGTCCATCAATCTCTGTACTCAAGAAGCCTGTGGGTATTTTTAGAGAATTTAAATCAGTTGCAAACAAAAGGGGCATTTTAAAGAAGAAAAATACACTTAATTAAAAAGATGTCAAAATTATTTTATTGTCAACATCCACAATATCTGTGACACGGTGATGTTGTGTAACTTGAATGCCAGTTTTCAGAACCATAATGAGTAGCTATTAGAAAAAGCAGGGACTTATTATTAGTATCCCCACAGAGTTATCTTCTAAATTATTTATACTTGCAACACTTTCACGTAATAGCAGTTTTAAATTCAAGCAAACAAAGCAAACCACACAATAAAGAGAGGGGAAGAGAATTGTACAGAAACCTTTTCTGAATATATGTAGTTAGAAAGGCAAGTCAAACTCATCAGATTTTGTTTCCTACTCAAATTCTCCTGAGATTTGCAATAGACAACATCAAAGCTTTCTGGGGTTGTGTCACCTTGATAAAGGATTGAACAGCACTGTATCTGTTTTATGTCTCACATCTAAAATGTAAAGGAATGCAACTTTATTTGTCTGGTGCAAGTTTGCTTATTGTCTTTGAAATTCCACAGCAGACCCTCCACAAAAAGCTTAACTATCAGAAGGGTGCAAATAACACCAGAGCCTTGTGTTCTCTTACGTTCATCCCTTAGGTTATGGTGCTAGGTTTGCATAGGAGTTGGGGAGAGCAGCAGGGGAGGATTGTTAGTTTTATATAAACTTAGCATTGCGAATTAATGATTCTGCTTTCCACACATGCTTTACTAATACACAGTGTGATGATTAACACTTCAGGAGTCAATGATTTTCAGAAAAATTGAGGTGGGATGCCTTTTTTTTAAAAAAAAAACCCTTCAGCCAAACTCAAGTCTGCTCAGTGCAGAGATAATTTGAGTTAAATTGAAGAGAAAATAGCTGAGGCTGAAGACTCTAATGGTCTCCTTCTGATCTTAAACTGTTTGCATTTATGAAGATATAAAGATCATCCTGTTCACTTTCCATTAACCAACCTATGAAGTTTTGTCTTAACCATCAAAACAAATTCCAGATGAAATCACTTTCTTATTAGATTACTGATCAGCTACATTTGGTTATTTTAACAACTAATTTCTACTCCACAAAAAGGAAAAACCCCAGCATGTCTTTTCCCCCTGTAACAAAAGTATGTAGCTAAATATTCCCAGCTTTTTGTCAGTCATAATAGAAGCAGGTTTTAAAAGTACCCAGTTATTCTGAGTGCCTCTTTTTCTGGGCATTTGGTTTAAGGTTCCCAAAATAAACACACAATGAAATGCTAGCCTTCTTTTTAAGCAAAAAGAACCTCACATGTACTAAAAATGTTATTTGCCTTATGCTACTTCAGTTGCTCAACAGCCCCCTCATTGATTACCGTCGAGTTACATTAGTTTAAAATTGGAGTAACTGAGTAGTGGATCAGGTCCTATAGTCAGACATATGTTTTCCACTAGATAATGGCTACTTATATATTTATGAATTTTAAAATGCTTTTCAATTCAATTATCATTGTTACTGTGTGCAGGAAGTAAAGAAGTAAATTGCAACCAAGCTTTCAGGGGTTTATTCCCTTATGAAGCACTTATATTTCAAGTGTCAGGGGAGGGCAACTGTATAGTGCCCTCTACATAATAAATGACAGTGTTGAATATTCTTAATGTTTTTCTGTTTGTGGTTTTAGGGACAGAACTATTACCTGTTGCTATGTAAAATACAGTAAAGGACACTGTGCTATCATGTCTTTAACCAAGCTGCACAGAAACTTTCAAGGAGGTTCAAAATAATTGGTACTCAGATCTATTCTGTTCTGATCACCCCTAGAAACAGAAAGTACTCACAAAGTGATAAACAGCTTTCAGACAAATGCATAACTCCAGTGTCAACTGGAGTTATGTGCAGACACTCAGAGCAGAAATAGTATATAGCTCTCCATTCCTGAACATGACAGTCATAATAAACCTTAACCTCAAAATTCCCTGCTTTCCTCAACCACAGCTAAAAATGCTACACACATTTATACCATCTAATGAACCAGACATTAAAAGAAAACCACAGATCTATACCAGTAGACTATCAGGAAGAGAAGTGTGAAGTGAATACTTGCTCATTACAGTATCATGGTAGTTATGAAAAGGAAAAACCTAATAAATCACTGTTGTCATCCTTCAGCAAGTGTAGGGGATAGTCTGCCATTGGAGGTCCCACCAGCTACTAAAATAACTGCTTGTAAAGTGGATAGAGCAAACATATAATGCAAAATCCTTGGGGACAGAAACAGACTCACCATGGTGAACCTGGAAAAAAATGATGGATTTTTATTTTACTCTTCTTTGATGGCAATACAAAGGAAGGAGAGACTATGGAGTGAAGGACTTAGAGTTCATCATGTCTGTTTTTGAAGTCAGTTACCTACTCTCTTTCTTAATGTGTATAAACCAATTAATAGTAGATGATGAGTCTGATTATGAAAAGAAGGGAAAGGTATTCGACTTGTTCTTTCAGAAGCAAGTAAATAAAGAAAGAGTAGGAGTGAGTGGAGTTTAGAACTGACTCCTTTTCCACCCACACCTCCTTGAAGCCAGGGAAACATCCAGCACTGAAATGATCAAAGCCTATAGCAAATAGTGGTCAGTAATGAATACATATCATCATAATGAGCAAACACAAAGAACAAAACTCTGCTATTGTTGTGCCTCAGAGATATATTTCATGCTATTCCTAGAGTTTCACTAACAATCAAACCCCTAGTCTATCTGATGCTCAGTTTCCTGTTGATTGATAATATTAATAATTATTTCTTCCCTGTCTCGCCTCTCATTTTCCTTATTTTGACATGATACGTTTTCTATTGTTTTTGAGATAATTAGACAATAAGGGGCACAAAAATATCTGGCTACTAATATATCCATTCCTCTACACTGCGCAGGATTTGCCTTCCTCTGATTGAAATTCTGTTAATGGCTGAGGGCCTGATTGCACTAGACTCTGGTTTACAATTTGTTCTGTAACTGTTATTCACATAACTTTTCAAAAGTCTTTCTAAGATTATTTTTTATGTGGATAATTAGAATGATATTTAAGAATTCTAATCTCATATAAATGCTCAATCAAAACACATTTTTTCCTGTGAGCTAAAAATGTCTAGATTTCAATTTTGATTCTCAAAAGAATGTTATTGTTCCTGCAGGACGTGAAATGGAACATAAAAGAGTACTTTACCTCACCATTTGAATTGGATAAATTTTTTTCTCCTCTTTTTTTTTTTTTTTTTTTTTTTTTTTTTTTTTTTTTTAGTGTTTAACTGATTATTGTTGTCTGGGCTTTTTTTTTTCTTATTATCTTTATCTTCTTCTCTAAGTGTGGATTTACTGCTTTTAAAAAATCTACAAAAAGATTATTGTCCTCATTTTGTGCTTTTTATTTTGTATATTTAAATCCTAAATAAAAAATAGACACTTTCAATTTCAGGACCCAGTCAGTTAGCTGTCTCTATTAAGGGACTACCCAAGATAATAACAACTAATTCTGACTGTATGATGTGTATTAAAAGAGTCACCTTTACTTAGAGCTGAAATTACAAATATTTTGGCATATGGAGTACTTTCTTATCCATAAGATAAACCTTTTACCAAGTGGTAGATGGAAAAATTACAATGTCCTCATGACTGTCTAGGTTAATGCTTCCATCAGAAAGGGGGGAGGAAATAAAAGGGTCTAAAAAAGCCCAATAAATAATCTTTTACCATTGCAGACAGTAAAAGAAATGAAATTCAGCAATCAGAAAGAAGAGGGGAAAAAAATGACCCCTGGAAGTGGGAGGGCAGTATATAGAGATACAGAAGGAATTTACTTCTAAAGGGTGCACAGAAAAGTCATACACCCGAAATGACTGGCTCTTGTTCAAATACATTTGTGGGCAAACCCACATTTTGTGTTGGAGAAGCACAACTTAAACCAGAATATGGCAGAATGTTGTATCTCCATGATCATGTTTCAATACAAGTTATTAGAATCCCTGATTTAAAAAGGAGAAGAGCATTGATGTACACCTCAGAAATTGTGGCAGCAGGTAAAGCAACTTTTTGCGCTTGTGATGAGAAAATACCTGTACTTCTCTGCATTTTGTTTTACTTCAGCTCTATTTAGTTTTAATCTAAGTCTAATTTACGGGATTCTTTCAGATACATTTCCTATTAAGCAGATGAACTTGAGATTCTTTGTAACGTGTGGCTCATTTGAAAACAAATGCCATTATCTGTCCGATGAAGTGAACGCCATGGAGAGGGATATCAAAGTCAATTCACTTTGGCTTCTAGTGAAAGAAACAAAGGCCAACAAAAGAACGAGAGGTGCAAGTATCCTGAAGTGGCACTTGAGGACACGGTTTAGTGGTGAACATGGTGATGGTGCTAGGTTGACAATAGAACTTGGTTGTCTTAGAGGCCTTTTCCAACCTTAGCAATTTTATGATTCTATGATTCTGAGTGTCATGATCCAGCAGCTTTCAGGGACCTAGTTCTAGGCCATCACAGGAATTGTAAGTCTGATTTTCCCTGGTTTTGCACTATGTAAAACCTCTCAATGACAGCAAAGTTTCTGTTCATTTACTTTGGGACCAGCAGGAGTTTTATTGGATCAGAACCTCCCAAAATTTGATATCATATAGGTCCCTTCCAAATCAGAATATGCTATGATTCTATACTTTACAGTATATAAATTGCAAGCACAGTAACTATTGGACCTCGGAGGAAGATAAAAGTAATAAGCATCATGCATCCTCTTTCTTTTTCCTTTAAATAAAATTATTTGATGTATTTGAAGATTATAAGTAAACTAATTGATTAAAGAAGTCATTGCTTCATTGCCAGGTCATTTTTTCTTAATCTTGAGATTCACAGCAGAAGTGAAGCATGCATGCCAGAGCACCTTCTGATTTATCTGACACTGATATTTTTTGCATATTTTACAGTGGACGGAGACAAGAATCTTTATGCCCTTTTCTGAGCATGCCAGTGTAAGCAAAAACTACTGTGTATCCACTGAAACAATTCATATTACAGGTAGCTTGCATCCCCT
This sequence comes from Agelaius phoeniceus, assembly GCF_051311805.1. NCBI lineage: Eukaryota > Metazoa > Chordata > Aves > Passeriformes > Icteridae > Agelaius > Agelaius phoeniceus. The sequence continues at coordinate 33,798,696 of NC_135270.1, read as the reverse complement.
TAAATGACTGTTTCTTGGAAGTAAGTTCTTGTGCAAAATCAGGGTCAGAGTAGACTATTACAGACCAAGCATCAAGAATGTGTGGGGAGGCACATTGCTGGAGAGGAGTCTGTGGGATTATTCCCCACTGTATTGTCTCCCTGGTGGTATATCCTGTATTACTACTGCACATTGTTCATTTAAAATCACCACATACAGCAGAAACAATTCATACACCCCAAATTTGCTGGAGTAGATGTTCATAAAATCTGTGCCCTGAGCTCGAGATAAAACACCTGTGTCAGGTACAGGTTTTGTAGTGTGGCTTACAGATGCTTTGTGATTTCATGGGCTGGTGAATAGTGAAGACTATTATGCTGGCAAAGAGTACTGAGGGCTGTAACAGCTTTGAGGTGGTACAAGTGTTACTGTAGGTATTTTCAGTCATTTGTTATTATCTTCATGTCATGAAACATGAAAAAAAGGAAGAGATGGACACAAACTGCTGCAATCTCTTGCAGGAAACTGCCATATGTCTATGCATCGTCCTGCAAAAGCTCTTTGAGTTAGTTATTTCAAATGCTATTTGAGGACTGATTCATAATTCAAAATTGAAATCTGTGGAAAAAACTGCAGCTCACCCAAACAGACTTCAAAACAGACAATCAGAAGGAGAGACTCAAGGAATAAAACTACTTTGAAAATGTCATCTTAATTTGCCCCAACCACTGCCTTGCTTAGATTACCTACAGAGGGACCCAGTGTGACTTTCTGGGAAAGCCAGAGAATGAAGCAGCAAAATGTATTTATATTTAGGAGAATTTTTTTTTAATAAAATGTTTTTATGCTATGTTAATGCTTTTCCACCTAACATATTTTAGTGAGTTTTTAAATACATTTTTATCTTATGCTATAATATGCTGTCACATAATACAAAAATATGTTAGTATGATATTCCAAGAACAAGGTTTTGCACTTTTTCACCAGCTCAAATTTGTTGTTTCAGTGTTTAATTACTGTTTGAGCACCTCTGTGGAAGCACACAGCTCCATCTCAGTGCTACATTCTGGTATCTGTATGCTGTTTACATGCTGAATCCACTTCCTGACTTCACTATTGATACTTATTGTCAGAAAGGCTGTGCAGACTATTACAATCTTGTCAGGTGATTGAATGCTTTAGGTGACAGATTTCCAAAACTATCCATGAACATAAAACAGATATGTGCATTGTATTTATAAAAGTATGTGAAGGTTTCAAAGTTGACCCACCTACTACATGGATGTGGCACACAGTGAGCTTTGCATCTCAGCTGGAGATTCTAGGAGCTGCCTTATTATGACTAATAAGTCTACAGAACAAGTCCTGGACTACTTCTCCAAAAGAGGAGAACTTCTGAAGTTTTCCAGAAGTTTCTGAGTAGAGTTGTAGGAAATACTTGCAGTAAGCACAATCAAATAAAATTAATGTAATGCTGGATTTCAGCAGAAAAAACACACCTCGGCCAAGGTTCATAAAGTGATTTTGGACTCATCTTTCATTTTACTTTACTATCATGTCACATTTCAAATCTAAAGGAACTGTTGTAGTCAAACTGATGCTCAAACCAGCACTGTTTCTGGGTTTGTCTGTGATTTTTGGAGAGGAAAAAAAAATACATTTAAGCTGGAATTTTGACATACACAAATAAACAGAAAGTCGTGTGGCTAAGGAATAAAGTTCTTCCTCAGAACTGCTTTTATGCAAACATGACCCTCCAGAACCTCAATGAGCCAAAGACTGTTGAGGCTTGCTCTCCCTGATTTAGCAGTTTACTTAAGCTGTGCCTGTCTATAAGCATATGGATAGCTTCATTAACATGACTGAGAGTTAGGCAGGTGCTATGACAGCCTAATGGAGTTAGGCCTTGTCTGAAGAATGAGTTCTGAGTGTTTGTTCTTGAATAAGTCAGCCAACAGTCATCTTGGCTTTTGCTGAGCAGACTACTTTGTCCTTTGTTATCAGTGGCCTTTGACTAAACTTAGCAATAGGATACTCAGCAAGATTAAAAATTTTTGGTTTTACATAAAATTATTTTAGCTTCTTATAATTGCGTCCATAGACATCAATCATGATTTTTATAAAAAAAAAAGGCTAAACTAATGATTCATTTCAGGAAAAAACATCTGTGAGTAAGATGGCATCTACTTTTTGTCCATAAGGAGAGTAAAGTCTGAGAAATGAGTGATCAAGCAAAAGGCTTATGATACTGCAAGTAACTGAGAAAAGGTCTTGAATCAAATAAGTGGCTTTTTCCTGAGTTCACTCCCTAGATCTGAGTAGCAAGAACTCCAAGGGATTAGCAGTACTACATCTTTCCCTCCAGAAAGCAATATTGTTCTCCTAAGTGAACTCTAAGCTACTGTGCCTTCATTTCTCTCCTCATTACAGCTCTGATTGACTAAACTACTGGGTTTGAATAGGCACTGAAAAGTTAAAAGTTGAGAGAAAGAAAGACAACGTGGAAAACATGCATGGATTGACCGAACCACATTCAAGACCTTCACAAAAGTGTACAGTGTTAAGGAAGTTCCACACAGTTTTTAAATTAATAGAAAAATCCTGATTTATTTTTCAATATAAACCCCAGAAATATTCTCAGTGTCTTCCAAAGCACTTACTGGCTGCTTTACAGGACACTCTGCCCATCAACATATAATATATTCATTTTTGAGATATACCGTTGCTTTTAAAATGTAGGTTTTGTTTTCCTTTGCTTTGTTCCCTCCATGTAAAATGGAATATTCTTTCTACACAGGGAAAGCAGTCTTTATTAAACTTGCAGGCTTACAAATGAACAAGGCCAGACAATGTAAAGAGCTGAAGAAACTTTTTTGGGGGTTGATTTATGTTGAAACAAGCAAGGGAAATACAGCATATTTTATATTGCTTTATAAAAGATGGTTTATAAAAAACCCTTCAAAATGCAATGTTTTGAAAGCCACAATGAAAAATGAATTTTTGATAAGTCTTGCCTCAGTGATATTCTTGGCCAAGGAGAGACTTCTACTATAGAAGTGCAATACAGAATTTTGACTTGAGAAACTCTATATAGACAGAGTTTTACATCAGTAATTGAATTTAGGTAAGGTATCCAGAAGGAAAAGAAAGAAGTGATAGAACCAGTAGATATCAAAGAATTATTGCAATCTATTTAAGGCAAGAAGCACATTCTGGAATATAATTTTCCTGATAATACAGAAATGCCCCACTCTGATGATTCAAATTTTTAATCTCTTTCTGCTTTCATTGGTATTTTTTTAGATGAAACATAGTAAATCTAATTTCTCCCAGTGCACAGATTATCCTGGAAATTGCTCTTTCCTTATTGGTAACACTGAACTAAGGAGTTCACCATTCCAATCTTATTCTCCAAATAACAAAAAAAAGAGAAAGACTTTGAGCTTTCAAAGAAGTGCAGAAAGGCTATCATTCTGGATTATTCACTCATGTATACCAGTTACTAGACATGAAAATTCTGAACATTTCTCTGAAAATTCTGACTTGGAAAGATTTTTGCCAAGCCAGCATTTCTGATTCTGCATTGACCCACATCTTGGACAGATGTATCATGTAATACAAAGCCAGTATAAGATAGTCTTAAGAGGTATTGTGGGCTTTTGTATGCATTGAGTGTGGAGTTGATCATGTAAGGTGCAAACATTCATAAATCAGCTTTAGTCACATTTTTCTGAGCAGAAAGGTTTTATCAGAGCATGTGCCCTTATGTTGTTCAAGCACTTCTATTCTTCCCCTTCACTTAGTTTAGATGCTAAGAGGTAAGAAAGGCTAATTATACCTTTACTGTTCCATTGGGCCAGGATTCACTGGATGTATATCACTTTGGTTTAGTTATGCTGGTTACTATTATTATGTTAATTTTTGCATTCTCACTGTCCTAGAAAGCACACTGCACTCCTAGGGTACCTCAATGTGGGCACTTGTAAATGCTCTGTTCCCAGTAAGGGAATTGAGGCTATGCAGAAAGTTTTCTGGTGCACTTGTTGCCAAATGGAAAGGGGACAACTTCTTAAGCACATATTTACATTATGTTCCCTTAAACCTCAACCCAGACCAACCCAACCAAAGTATGGGTTAACTAGCAGTTTAGGAAACCAAATTACCAGATTTTCTTATGACATAACATTTCTCCACCAGCAGCACACCTTGAATTAATTCAGACAGACCAGTGTGACCTGGTTTGAAACTTTTGAAAATTCACTTACTGCAGTAGTCTTGAACTTAATTTCAGAGAAGTGAAAGCGTGTTTGCCTCCTTTTTGTGAACTCTTCAGAGAAACAGTGTTCAGTGTAACAAGCATAAGCCTTGCTACCTGACAGGAACTTGTGGCAAGACCAGTAGCAGTGATCAGCTAAAAATGTTCAAATCGCACAGGCCTGTGTTTATGCCAGGGATTAATTTGGCCATTAAGTTTGGATTGTATTTAGATTTAAAAAATTCATTAGAGCTGTGTTTCTTTGAAGCCAGGGCCTTAGATTTGAGCTGACCTTTCCTGTTCTAGCTCAAAAACATAACTGAAGCAATTTAATACTATAGCTAGTATTTTAGCAGCCACGAGGGCCTAGTAAAGGTGTGGTATTTTCTCCCAAGTTTTCAAATCATCTACCTTTCTTTACAGTTTACAAAATTGCAGTTACCCTGACATCAAGCAGGGCTGTTGGTTTTCATGTTTTTACTTGTTTTGTTTTTGTTTTGTTTGTTTTTACCAATAGATCTTTTTGAAAAGAAAAGCCTGTGTTACATAGAATTACAGTTCTTAAATAACAAATAATACTGTATAAGCCTCTCTTCCTACGTGTTTTCCTTAGTAGTCTGTGGGAGAAAGGGGAAATACAAGAATTCAATGCAACATAAGCAGCAAGTAAACCTTTCTATCCTCTCCAATTACACAAAAATAGGAAGGGAGCATCATTTTCAAAGGAACAAATGTTACACAAGACATGCCCTTTAAATCCTTTTTAAGGTTCCGTGACCTGTAAAACTATCTGCAATATCAGCAACAGAAAGCTTTGCACAGAACAAATGCTTATGTTTTATGTGTACTGTATTTGCTAATCATTAGTTCATAAGCAAGAGCAGATATACAGTGTGCTATAAATAATGGCGGGAATGTAAAAGTGAATTGATCTGTCTGGCTATCTAGTAATACTGCTGGCAGAGAACCAGTTTTGAATGGCTGCCAACTACCATAGACCCAGCCAGGGATTTGTCTAGGGGTCTTGCCCTGTCAGGCAGAAAACAGTCTTAAGCTGAGCTCCCAGAACTGTGAGCACCGCCTACTGCTCAACAATGAGCATTTCCTGCAGCGTCCCCTTTACCCACTTAGTTAAATAGCAGAAAACATGCTCGAGTTACCAAGCTATGAAACCAAGCATCTAAAAATATTAATCACTGGATAGAGAGGTCAGCGTGCTTGTGAACTGAAGTGAAATACATTGTTCAAATTGACTACGCACATGGAGAGTGAGAAACTGAGAGCGAGATCCACACAGGCACACAGTCACGCACAAATATGCTAAATTTATTCTGTTGCCAGAGCCCTTAAAGCATTCCACAAATGCATGGTAGCTACTGTGCCGAAATCCTCATGGGTGAGGTAGTAAACAGGCAGAAGAACGGAAGCGTTTATAGTGATCTAGATATTTTTAAGAGGATAATTATGCTAAATAATGTGATTGTAATAGAAACAAATGGGGTGGGGCTTTATTACAGGAAAGAAAGGAGGTGGCTCAGAAGCAAGTCCTGACAGCAAAATTATTTCCCCATCTCTAGTGCAAATGGAGCAAAATGGTGGGCTAATTTTCCCCTCTTCCTTTAAGTCAGTCATGCTGATCCACTTACTGCATTGCTTGAACTAGTTTTCTCTGTGTATAAACATGGAAAGACAGCTCAGGCAGCAAACTTACCTCGGGATGCCTTGCAGGGATTCAATAATGTGCCTGCTTGGCACTGTTTCTTGTATCCCTCAAGGCTCTCTCCCAATCTCTTTGTAAGATCAGCCCTGGCTCAAAAAAGAAAGAAAAGAAAAAAAAAAAAAGAAAAAAAGGGAAGATGGCAAAGAAGAAGAAGAAGAAGAAGAAGAAGAAGAAGAAGAAGAAGAAGAAGAAGAAGAAGAAGAAGAAGAAGAGGAAAAAAAGGAATCCTATCAAATAATACAGTTCAGCTTTTTGTAATCTCTTCTCTAGGTGATTCTGATTCACTGTTTGGTACAGAATCAGAGTGTGATCAGAGTGTGTCCGTTCATGTGTGCGTATGTGCATGCATGTGTTCAGGGACACTGATTATGTCTGTTCAGTATTTATATTCTTATATAAACCTATATATTATCTTTACTTTACAAAGCGAGGACAAGTTGCTAATTAAGTACTGGTAAATTGAATTTCTTCAAAGTGAAGCTTATAGATCAGAGACCACAGGGCTTGGGCTGCTGCTTTGGTTTTGAATTTGGTATGGCTTTATTGACTTTTATAAATACCAAGCAAATTCAAACAAAACTGATTTAGATTTCACCTCATCACTTAAAATATATTTTGTAGAGTACAGCCTGTGCAGTAATCCTCTGCTATACTTTAATTTGGTTTTAATTTTATAGGCCCTGTTTTAACTGCATATTTCCAGACCTTTATTTCTCTCACAGCTCTTAGCAAAATGGTAGCTCATAAACACAAGCTCTGCTGTATAGACTTTGCATTTCATCCCAAAGTATTTCCTTTTTTATAGCCATGGTCTTTCCATCTTAGTGCTCTGAGCTTGGGTCACAAATCTCACTGCTATTCCAGTGTGTGACATCTTCGCTCGTTTGCCGCTGCTCATTAACAAACAATACTGCTGTGAAATTGGTTTAATGACAAAGTAATAAAATTGCTATTCTGCTCACAGATTGCCTGAGGCACTTTGAGCTCCTACAAGGCTTACTGTGGGTGCCAAGATACATTAAGCTGCTTATTCGTAAAAACTGCATCATCCGTTTTTTTCACAGGTTTTTTCCTTTCCCTATCTAGCCCCTGCTTCTTTTTATCTTCAAATAAAAAGATATATTTGCTTATGTTCTTCCATGCTGTCAAGTTTTTACTTTCATGCATATTTCTGGAAAATGAAAGTGTATTTCATTTCATTTTTCTTTTTAAAAGGTCACTCTGTCCCTATTCCAACGTTGTTCCTGGACTCCAAACCCTTTGCAACGCAACATTAAGGGAGACTTATTTTAATATACCATATTATGTAATTGGGATACTAGATAGAGTTAGTCCTATTTTAGGCATAGCTGGATAAGAGAACTACTTATAGAATGAGTTTCCTTTTTTAAAGTACTGATTCGTGCAATGTAACTATTTTCTGTCAAGGTTTTAAGGCAAAAGCATTTTTTTTGTTTCTGTTTTAAATGTGAAAATAATTATATCGTTCCTAGTTACTTTTCATACTCAAATTCTACAAATACTAAAATATGGCAGTGTAATGACAACCAAAAAGCTTTGAAAAGCATGTGGTTTTCATAAAGTACTGCATGTTTTAGAAAGTCTTCCTTTTCTTTTTCTTTACACCCCCTTTTCTTTTTCATTTATTTCTGAGGCCCGTATGGACCCAGAGATTTCCTGCTGGCAGACAATGCTAAAACAACCCAGTTGATCTTTGACAGGTGGACAGGTCCTGATAGTTATAGTCAGGCATCTTGACACTACCAAAACAGTGTAAACAAACAATCCTAATTAATACTACTTTCACAATTTAAACAAGCATGCTAAACATTATATTAATCAGTTTTCATTCAGGGAATGATTGTAATCTCTGAATGCTTCATTGCACTTACATGTGTACATTTGTGCACACCTATATAAAGTACTTTTTAGGGAAAACAATGGGAAAAAAACCCCATGTCTTATTTCCACTTCAATAACAAGTAATTTGACCTGCTGAGTAGCTTAGGAAATGTGGTTTGGGTATCTGTGATGGTTAGCTAGCAGTGGAAAAACTGGTTCAGAAACAATAAGACCTGGTCTGAACATGAATCTCACACACACCCCGCTGCCCCCCTTCTCTGCTTCAAACCTCAGACTGATCCTCCTTTCAAATATCTTGTGCTTCAGGGCTTCCCCAGGTCAGATTCATTGCAGAATGTGTCTGACCTGAGGAAGCCTCAGAGCATGAGATTTGAATGTAGCAGGCTGATGCAAGCCCAGGAGAGACTCCCAGCCTAGTGAGCACCCCTCGGTGGGATTATCCAAGGTAGGAAGGCCTGCTGGAGGTCAGGAAAGGATTTAAGCACGCACAGAGGAAAGTGAGGGATAATGGGAGTCACTACGGCTGAGTTGGGCTGCTGACTCTGCTCAGAGGTGGTCATGAAATACGTTGGGAGGAAAGAAAAGGGAAGTAAAATGGAGGAAAGAAGAAACTGGGAGTCAGAGGAAAAGGATAAGCTGATGTTTAAGAGAATTAAGCTGGCTGCTAGGATGTAGACAGGACCTCCAGAAGTGTGGGAATGGAAAACCTGTGAAAGGCTGGCAATTGTCCTGTTGGTTGAGGAAGAGTTAATGAGGTTAAAACCCACATATCACAGAAGGTTTAAATAAGTAGATCCTTTTGGTGCCTTCTATAAGTATTTTCCAATTTTCTGCTTCCCTATGATCTTTTTCTGTGCCCAGTAAAAGTAGTGCAGAAAGCACACTAAAACTGATTATGGTCCCATGATCTCCAGGTCAGGTCTTTTTTCTCTCCACGCCACATTTAAAACTTCCTGCTGCCTGCTCTAAACTCTGCTATCTAGTCTTCACCTCCAACAAATGACCTACAAACTTTGTGTAGCATGAGCATGTGCGTGTGGGTGCTGTGAGTCTTAGATTCACCGACTTTCTGCTTACGGGGGATTTCCCCACTCCAGAGGAAGCTGACAATTCATGCTCTTTTTGTGTTGTTTTAGAGTTGCAAAGGTGCTCATCGTCTTGGTCATGGAAATCACTGGGAGCTAAGCCCTAAGCAGGAGTTAGAAGCGCACAAGTGGAGATCAGGGCTTTTGTATTCCAACCAGGAGAGAACTTACAATGCATCCACTGAAAATTCTAATGCAAGATTAATTAAGCTTCTGCTTAATTCTTCTGCTAGGCAGATTTGGACTGATTTACTGTTCAAAGGGAAAGTATTCAGCTATCTACTTATCCCAATGTCTACTGGAGACCCTAGAAGTACGTATCAGGCCCCAAGGATACTGTACAGCAGCTTCTGAATTGCTTTCTTTTCCTGTCTGTGAAGTATACATTCATAACTTGCTTATTTTTCTATTCGCATTTTAATGGACCAAATCTGGGCCCAAAGTTTGTGTTGTAGAGAGCATATGTATATCTTTTCTTGGACCCCTGTGTAGAGCACAAGCACAATCTGAGAAAAGAATTTGGCCCATATGAAGGGATTGTCAGGTTTTAAAGATGTGGTAATTACAAGCACACAAGGAAGCCATGAAAGTCTGGATGAAAAATTCAAATGAGCCAGCAAAGACACAAATTTGGCTTTGAACTAGGAAAGCTCTTGCTTTGATCCTGATCCTTTTGGGCTGCAACCACAAGTTCTGACAACAAGCCACATGTGTATATTGAATGAGCTGATGGGGCTGACTGAGAGGTGTGTCCACTGCCTGTTCTTGCTACCCTGCATGCTTACATCTGGTCGATATTTTGGTATTTTATATTTTTTGTTTTATTTGCAACTGGCGGCTTCTGGGACTATGAGCACTGACAACTGCAAAATTGAAAGGTTAAGGGATAAGAGAAAGATGTTGAACACAGTGACACTGAAATTTTGAAAGGAAAATTACTGAGTCTGGGAACTATTCTATAGCAAGTATCTCATTTCTTCTTATCTCTTTCTTTCCTCAAATGGATAAGAAAATGCCTTTGGCCTTCTATAGGTTCTCAGGTTTAGTATATCTGTGCTTTTCCAGACTGACTCAACACACCTCATTTTGCTGTCTTAGGACACCTAGGAATTTTACATAGACTTTTGAAAATTTCCTCATTGTTTGTAAAGTGATAAATGAAGGAATTGTTTAGTTATGCATAATTAGTGCCATTCTCCCATGGCAGATAACCTGGAACAGATTTTCTGGGGCAAAATTGCTGGAAAGCCTGCTTTTTATTAAAACAATCAGGCCAGAAAAATTGTCTGAGCATAGAAAAATACCCCAGTGTAGCTATAACTTTAGAAGGATAGGGATAGGATGATGTGTGCAACAGCTATCTGTTGTAACATCTATGTGAAATACACAGAAGCAGAGAAAGAGAACTAGCTGGGAAGACCATTGCAGGCAGAGTCTGGTGTGACAGAGGCAAAGCTGGAATTGTCCTAGTTTATCTTTCCAAAGTTCTGATACCTACAGCAGTATCAAAACCCAAATGGAGGAGAAATGGCCAGTCTGAAATCAGGTAAAGAAAGTTCAGCTTATTAGATATACTTTTGATGAATAGATTTGGTCTTTATAGGTCAGGTGTGACTTGCACAGGGCCAGGACAGTCCCACAAGATGCTGTGCCCTGAGACTCCCTCCTGAAGCACAGCTCCCCCAGCTTTCCTCCTGCTCTAAGGGAGCAGCAATTTACTGCTAGCCCACACCAGCTGCTGATAATGCCATCTTCACTCCTCCCCCAAATCCGTTCATAGCAGCTTGTATTTTGAGAGCACAGGGGAAGAATCTCCTCAAGAGATAACACGTTGAAAATAAATGTTAGCTTCTATAAAAGGTACAAGCTTAAGTATGCCATGCCCACTGCATTTATTTAAGGATACAAGTTCCTTCAAGCAAAATGTCAATATTTTATTTCCTTTAAACTATGAAGCTATGTTATTTTAGTTGAGCATTAAAGCAAGTCTCTGGTTTTATTTGCTAATTGCAATAAACCTTCTCAAAGGAATGTGATTTGAAAGTTTTTTTAAATGCAGATGACACTAGATTTTGGTCTACAGAGTAAACCAGAAAAATGTTTGCTGAAGGTTACTAGATTTACTTTCCCAAACTCCCGAAGTATTATGTTTTATGAAGGACCGTGTCATTCAGTTATACATGCACCTTGACAATGATAACTAGCACGGTGCCACGGAAACCGGAAAAATGCATTTAGGGTTGGGCCTATGCATCAGAGAACAGAATCAATCTTCCTAATTAACTGCAAATTAGCAATCCCAAAATGAGTGGGATCAACCTTCACTGGCCAAGAATCATGTTAAGTATATAGCCTCCTCTAAGTGCCTCTAAATTACATTTATGCCTGTATAAAGTAACATTCTTTTAATCTAATGCTGCATTAATGTCACTGATCTGAAAGTTATTGCACTGTTTTAAATTTCTGCAGATAGGTAGACAGATAGAAAGATAAACAAATTAATAGACAGTTATGGAGATAGCCTGATATTTTGTTATTCAGGGCTCAGAGTAGCTCATAAATCACACTGAAGCCACAAACAAGGTACTAATTAGCATAAGTCTCTGGAAAGAAAAGTTTCTGTTTAATGGAGAAATTCTTTAAGGCCACTGAGCAGTAGCTATTAATAAAGATAAAAATAGTAAATGCAGAATGGAAGATAAAATGCAAAAATGGGACACAGTAGATATTTGATTAATTCCATCCCTAATGATCAAAATCTCCAAATAATGTTAGGCTAAAACTAACATTACTGATATACTGTTTTTACTCTTTAGGGTGTATGATCAAAAAGATCTTGGGTATTGTGTGAGTACAAAGGACTGACCTTGGGTGAATTAGCTTAATTAGTTAATGCTTGTAAAGCACTAGATGGGTGTTAAGTATTAATTAATTATTAATTATTATTGGGTAAAGATGGGATTTGGAATCCCATCGCTCATACATGTGCCCCATCCTTCATACAAGAGCTTCATGGGGGCCCCACTGGTCTCTGCTTGCCTGCGTGTCTCACAAGTCTCAGCAGTTTGGCAGCCCCATTCCAAGGGGAGGGAAAGGGGGAGGCATTAGGCACCTTGTCCTGGTGGCTGAGTGAAAAATTGGATAGAGAGACTTCATTTTCAGTTTTGTTAGTGTCTTGTTTTGTGATTTGATGAGAGAATTTGCAATTTTTAGCTGAGCCAAATTCTCAGTGCAAGTTCCTTAAGGAACTTAAGGATCAAATGAATGTCCAAGTTTATCTGCATGTAATATGTGATTCAGAATGCTTTCTTTTCAGTGCTGTTGTGAAACCACTTTTTTTCTTTGTCTTCTTTTGCCATTACCTCATAAAGGTCGTTAACCAGATATTTTATTATCATGATTTATGTCATTTAATATTCAAAGCGAATAGTTCTAAATTACAAAGGATCCCTGACAAGCTCACAAAAAATACCTTTGCAAAATTATTTTGAGGTATCCTTCCCAGCCACCTTTGCCCAGAGCTGTTCTTGATCAAATGTTGGTAATATTAATTTCAGGTTTATTTTCAGGGTTATTCAAATATTAGTTATTGTAAATCCCACTAATACACCGACTCTCAGGCTAATATTTTCCTTCCATTTTAGTATGATACATAACTATTGGTAAATGACATTGAAAGGAATGTAACATTTAACTACATTTCACTTCACATTTGCATTGTCCAATTTCTCATGTTTTAAATTTTTCTGCCTCACTGCAGCCTAGAAGAAAATACATGCTGGAATAATTATATGAACAATTTAGATTTAACATATTGAATAGCAGAAGAGATCATGCCCGCCCATTTGTATTTTTTTCTCCCTTTTCTCCATGCTAGTCTGGAAGATGAATAATTTCTCTCCTTAGAAGCATACCTAATAAACAAAGCCCTAATGCTTAGAAGGGAGCGAGGGGAGGAAAGTGCTTTATTACTACTGTTCAGATCAATACACAAGAATCTCAGGATGATAGGGTAATTAAAACACGCACAAAGTAATTCATCAACTTTCACTTGCCTTTTGAACCAGCTTTCTGGTCCCTGATGTTTTTGCTTGCAAGAATTCAAGACAGCTCTCAGCCAGCATTTCCCACTTAGCTTACAGCCCTAGTTTTCATTCACAAACAAGAAATTGTGTTGGCCTTGCAACGCATATGCTTCGTGTTTTTTCATCCCTTCCCTGCTCTTTGTCTGGTGTGAGATGCTAGCTAGCAGTGAAATTTACCTAAGAGCTAAGAAAAAGGGAAAAAAACAATCTGCGCTGTTTGACAAGTGAGAAGTTCAGCATCGACTCAATCACTGATAATTTTATGCTGCTGGTTATTACACTTGGATTGTTTGTAAGTGCTCCTATTAAAAAATGAAATAACCACTCCTGCTGTAATGAATAGACCATAGAGTGTTTGAACCATTTTCATGATTAAAAATAATATTAAAACTTACTTTGAGTTATCTAGTGGAAATGTCTCATTTCAGCTGGGGGCTGTGAGGAGCAGCGTTCGCACCACAGAGCACCACTTCCTGCACTCCCAGAGTCAACTGTTATGATAATTACCTTACTGGCATTCGTGTTTTGTTTCCCAGACCCCCAAATGTTTCTTTTCTAATGACAGAGCTCCAGTTGCGGCACATAAAATGCACAGAATTCTTCTTAGAAAGAATTCAATTCCATACTGATTAGGAAAAATTTTAAATATAACTTCAGTTGAGCATGGCTATTGTTACAGGTAAGGACTGTGGATCACTGAAAGCAGTAGAGTTAAGGTCTTCATAGGAGTTGATTGTGTATTAATGTAGCAGAAAGGCTAGGAAAGATTTATGCACTGAACAGGCTCAAGTTCCTGCAGAAGATTTAATCATATTTCTTTGCTTACACAAAACACAACCTCCCTTTCTTATTTATCATTTGCCCTGTAAATACCTGCTAGCCTATAAAATCCTCTATTATTATCCTGTGTTATCATGATGCCAGGGTGTCAGCTAGGGATAAGTCTCCTTGTGCTAGGCTAAATGTACTGATCAAATAATAGAGTCCCCACCCCAAACCTTTCCCAATCTGCATATCAGACAGAGCTGACAGGGAGATGTGAGGGCGTGGTGGTGATTTGGGAGGATTAAGTAACAATAAAACAAACAATTTAGCATAAAAAGCAGGAGTCACTTGCCTAACCAAAGACAGATGGGAGTGATTTTAAGGCACAGGTAGAGGCAAGCTCTAAAGAAGAATTTCAAAGAGTGTAAAGGTTAGTTTTAGATGGTTGCCAGGGAAGAATCTCTCCACACAACATGTGGGACATCAGTGCAGCTACAGTGAAGTTGCAGCTCTTGGTTTGATTTTCCAGTCACTAAATAAATAAACCAGGTTATCAAAGTCAAAGAGAGAAGCACAAGCTTCTCCATGAGGGCAGTCCAGATATTTTACAGGAATTTAAAAAATATCTCTGCACTGTTTTTGCTGTTCCCCCTGACCAATAGAGAACCTTGGATGCAATACTGGTGCCCAAGGCTGCTCCTATCCCCTTCGACTAGCCTTAGCAAGGGCTTTACAGTGGGACCACACTAGTTATCAGCTGGTTTTTGGTGTTAAGCTAGCCACTGAGTTCTATGCAAAATTTTTAAAAAATCCAAAACTTTAAAAGCACCTTAAACCATTGCAACAAACTAATTTCAACTAAAATGCAATTATTTCAATAAGCCCTAGCTATACATGGGAAACTTTGAGCCTAAATGACTGATGTAAAAATACCTAGTTGATTTTCCATAGAACTTGAACTGCTAAGTCACTATATGCTTTAAAAAAACCTCCCAAATTTGGTGGGTTTCCCCCTTATTTTTCTTGTAGAAGATGAAATGCAATACTTAACAGATTTATGAAGGGAAACCAGACTGAGCAGTGTATTTCATAACTGCTAAAAACCAAACCAAATAATAACTGCCATTTGTTGCACATCTTATCCTGAAAAATAAGCCAGCTCAATTTCAGATTTTTAAAATTAAACATCCAAAATATTCACCCCGAGATGAAATTAAGTATGAAAATTTCTACTCAGAGTCTAGTTATTTCAAAAAGTTATTGGTCTCCAGAAACAGGTGCTGCTTATAATGAACATGTCATCCACTACTGCTGTGATAGGAATAACTAATGATAACAGAATTATATTTAAAATTAATAAAAATTATGAAATTTGATGTGGTGCATTCTTCAGTAAGCAAGCTTTAAATGAAATACAATTTTTATTGGAAGATAATCCATTCTAGCAATAAACTCAAACCCACAATTTTTGCAGCCAAAAATAGCAACTTTGCTGACAGTCTTCTCTGAGCCTTAAAAGCCACAGTCCATCACAGAAAATATATTTTTATTTCTGATAGCTCTCAGTTCCTGCATATAAAGAAGAGGTTATTGTAGTACTACCTAACATCACAAAGTATGACAGCATTATTATTGACGTTTTTAGATGGAATAACTGAGGCAGAAAGAAGTAAAGTGACCTGCCTAAGCAGCTCAGAGACACAAGAAAGAAAATGCTTCACGTCTGTTGGATCCCAGTGTACAATTCACTTGGCTACACTGACACTTTTTATAGTTGTTATTATGGATTACTTGATCTTAACATTTGAAATTCCAGGATTTCAATGGGATAAATTCTATTTATCCCAGAATACATCTTATGTATTTTTAATTGCCTTATTTAGTAGAGGTTTGATATCTTAAAAATAAACAACTTGTGGAAGTCAGAACAAAACCCATACAAATGTTTGTGTGTTGCAAAGAATAGGAGCTGTATTCCATAAACATTAATTCAGTAGGGGACATAAACATTTCCTCTCTTTAAGACCATTTGATCTCAAGGATTTGCCAGACTATCTTTTTCTCCGAATCTTATTCTCTGTCATTGATCATGAATATGAACAGCCTGATTTGTGGATGTGAGAAACGTCATGCAATAAAGAAGTTCTGCTGGCACCAACTCCTCATTCTCAACCGCCTCTCCTTCTTAGAGTGAGTGGAAATAAACGTGGAACCAATTGATGCAGTTCTGTACTCAGACAGACATCCTCTGCTTTTAGTAAGGGCTGCAGGAGTTCCCCTGGGATGGAGGCAGTCCCCGTTGTGATGTGGGAGTTGTACCATCACTGAGCTTCCCTGCCATGCTGGGACATGGGCTACCACACATTTTGCTAGCAGGTGGTACTGGTCCTGGTAGCAGTCCTGGTGAATCTGCCCCGTTGCTGGTGCTGCCAGGAGGTTCTTGCCGCAGGATGTGCACCCCTGTGGCAGCAGCTCTCTGGCCACAGAAAGCAACAGACAACTTTCCCAGGCCTTTCTGGGAAAAGTCTGTGAGAAGATCAGAGAAAAGAATGAGAAACAATTCTTATCTTAACCTGCTGCACCTGTTGTTGTGAACATATGGAATGTGTCATGGAGATTTGTTTACCGAAGAGTGGTTCCTTAATTAGCCAATGGTGATGGGTTTTGATTGAAGGACCAATCAAGTCCAACTGTATCGTAACTGTCTATAACAGCAATGAGTTTCTTAACAATGATATATACCAGAAAGAGATTGATCAGCCTTCTGTGAATCATGGAGTCAATGCTAATTGTTATCCAGCTGGGGGCCTGTGGCAGTGACGCCCCGCTTCACTGGAAGGCTCTGGCTGACTCCATGTCCAGTTGTGAACATTGTGGATGTAACTCTCCTCTACCTTTGGCCTAGTCCAAACATCCAAACATTGTAATCAACCCCATTTATTACACAAATGCTTTTGCATAGCATATAGATTTTTTGTCTTAGAAGCAAAAAATTTGACAGGAGCTGAGAAAAAAAAGGAATCCGTAACCTGCAACCCCACCCCCCTCCCCCAATTAAAAATTCTTAAGAGAAAAATGCTTATCTCCTCACATCCATGCTTGAACAATTCACAAAGGACTAACTGCCTTTTCATCCAGCCCACCAAGACCAACATAACTGTAGACTGTGCTGAGGGATAAGGTATGTTAAAGAATATTGCACTGAAAAAAGGACAGGTAAAACATTTGGACAGGGATAACATCCAATCCAAATCTAGCCTCATAAGAAAATAAACCTGAATTTACCATAAACCAGCTTGGGTTTTGGGGCTGCAAGTTCCATATTATGGCCTAAGAGAATAGGAAAAATGAACAAAAAATCTCAGATCGATATGCACTTGAAATATTCTCTCACACCTAGATATGGAGCAGTGACTGTGAGCTAACATATTAAATTCTCCTTAATTCAACAAATACTTGAGTAATATCTTTGCAAAAATTTTCACACTTCCAACCACGGTTGCTGTGGTTTTTCTGAGCAAATTGAAAACACTAACTATAATAACACATAGAATAATTTTCTCACATCACATTCCCTCACAAACTCTCACAGTTACTGACTTCCTGAGATATTCAGTCTCAAAATTTGAAGTTGCTGTGCCCTCCTTGAAGAAAAGGTTGGGTTCATTAGCTCTGTGATGGACCAGAAGTTAGGGCACAGCAACAGTCTCAACGAGGATAACTTGAAGTGTGAATATACGCTATATCAGCTGTTTCTTAATAACAAGCTGTGCATGCTCTCGAAAAGAGTAAATCAGAATTATCCCACCTTAGAGAGGTAAATTGTCTCAGAAAGGCTGCATTTATTATGAAGAGAGAACACACATATAAGTAATTACCACAGACTGGTTGTCAAGATAAAAGTGCACATCGTACTTTTCTTCATGGTAGTTTGTGTGCCCATAAAACCTGTTGTGGGACTCTCCTAAGACAGACAAAAGAGAAATTTGGCCTACTTTGCTGGCATTGTCACCTATAGTGTCTGGAATACAAATGTAGTTCAGGAAGTGTGGATGAAGTGAAAGGTAAATGTATTTCTCAGATTTTTATTAGTTTGAGTCTTCAGATTCCAGAAGGGCCAAGATTTCACCTGATTGTGCTAAGAATGAGTTTTTCCAATCTTAATTCTATTTCTACTCAGGATATGGATAGATAATCATAAGCAAATGATTTACTGTTTCTCAATAAGAGAGCACTCATCAGCTACACCTCAGTAAGGGACTGCTACTCTGAGCTCATTATAAAGTAAAATCTGTTTGCATATACCATTTCTTGGGGGGTAAATACAAGAGATTTTGAGGGGTATACTGTCTAACCAGGCATCAAGGGTAAAAGCCAAGTGAACAATGGGATGGAACAATGTGGGGGGAACAATCCTTTGACAAAGGATGCTATGGTCTCATGAACGCCTAGCCCAAAGCTTGTTTTGGACTGAACATTTGAAGATAAAAATCAAGCACAGACAAGGCAACATTACTCTGATTTGGGGTAAGCAGAATTTGGCCCAAGTTCATCCTGCAAAATGTAAAATGTTGAAGAGTCACTCCCACCAGCAGCAAAGAAACCTGGGTACCTCCATAGAGAAGGTTAACCTGTGATCTGTGAAACTGCCCTGTGAAGTACTCTTCCCCATCCGTGTTGATTAGAATGGAGAAACAATACTCTTAATTTAAGTGCTCACTTAGCTGCTTAATGTCAGCTTGAATAAGAGTGGGTGAGAACCAAGAAAATTGACCAAAAGCATAGGTCACCTTTTGCAAGGTATTGCAAATGTTGAGTTTAATGTAGAACAGCAGAATTTTAATAATACAGTGCCAAACTGGGAGCTTCTTCTCATAAATGAATAAAAAATTGCCAAGCATTTGGCAATTCTATCCTCCATGTCAACAGTTTTCAGAGACAGACAAAAGAAACATGGCAAAGGTAGAAAAGGTAAGAGCTAATCCCCACTTTGCAGCATTGAACCACCACAGCAACTGTTTCTGGAGCTAAATGTGGGCCCAGCATAGACAGGAAAGTCAGAATAATTTCCTTGGTGACTGGCCTGCTGCAGTCCAGACAGGCAACAGATCAGTCAAGAGAAGCAACAGCTAAGCAGGGAAGGCTGCACACCAAAGAAGCCAGGGACTTGCAGCCATAATACATAGGTGCCAGCCCAGCAATAAAATTGACACGTAAAGCAATAAATAGCAAGGAAATAATCACTCCCAGCTCATCACAGTATGTGAACAGAGTTCTGACAGAGCTAAACTGACTTAACCACAAAACATCATCCAGAACAGCCTGCCAGTACCAGGGAAGGGGGACTCCAGAAGATTAATTCACATTGGAACTAACTTTACCTGGTGAGAAGAGATATATAAAGAGTATGGGCTTCCAGCATAAACCAAACCAACAGTATGAAGACAGCAGAAAAGTAGAAGAAAAAAGGAATATCCATGGAAATAAGGATTTGAAGACCTGCCCAAAAGTCAGCACACTTGACGTACTTTGATGTCTCAAAAGTTGTAGGAGATGGCATGGGTGCCACATCCCCAGACAGAACTGTGTGCTAGCAATTTCTGGTCCTGTATTGAATACTTGTTGGCACCAAAGTCACAACAGCCAGCAGCTGTTAAAAACAAAAAGTAATAACTCACTAAAACTCAGAGGAGTAATCACAGGCTGTAAGCAGAAACAGTTTGGAGATGGCCCCAGGAAGTCATTCTGCATTACAGGTAGCATGAAGCCTACCTGCTGCTGCAGAAGCTCTGTAAATAGCTCTTCTGATACACAGCCAGATTAATTTGGGATGGATTTTGTGTACCAGCACATTGTACATGAAACACCTATTAACTTTGTTTATTGCCCAGTCAGGACAGGGCTAAGCAATCTCCAACCATGCCATGCAAGTGCTGCGTCATAATTCAGTCATCAAGAGGTGCTTACAAAGTCAGGAGCCATCAGCAAGCCCTGCTGCCTGAAGTCAAAGCCCTCACCTCTGTGACACATCAGGGCATCAAAGGCTCATAAAGAGACTGCCCCCAGGCCACTCCCAAATTCACGTCTTCTGTGTGGCAGTACTGCTAAACCACTGAGATAGCTTTACTTCAGCTGTCAGAACTGGGGTTCTTTTGCTGTCTGTGTGTAGAAAGACCCTTTTCAGGCTGTCTAAAAAAAAATTAAATTATACAGGGAGCAGGGAGAAACAAGTGCAAAATGATGCTTCCAACTCACATAGCAAACCTCTCAAACTAATCAGTCATAGGGGAGGCCAGGTGTCATTTTTGACATATTATTTAGCATCTCTGTCTTTGTTTTATTCTTTTCTAGACTGATGCTGTTTTGCTAATTAAGCTAAATGAAATTTCCAGTGCTTGAAATTCAGGGGTGGCCTCCTCTGTGAGCCAGTTTCCCTGTTCTCCATGAACAATTTAAAAATAGAATTAAGTTGGGTTTGTTGTTTCGTTTCTTTTAATTGGTATCACTTTGTCTAGTGCACAAATGCACATGGCTGTAATTTAGTGAACCTCAGTCTTCCTCTTGTGACAAATTGATAGAAAAATTTTATTATAAGTGGAACAATGACTACAGGGAGTGAGGGAGAATCTTGGAGAACTACATGTAATTTGGTTGACTAAATGCAATACCTGCATTATATCAGTAGCTAATGAAAACAGTGCTGAATACTGGCAGAGCCTGAACCATTTCTGATTCCAGCTCCTGTCAAAAGGCCACTCCATAAATCATACCTGAATTTTATTTAGTGTCAGGAGCCAGTAATCTGACAGGGTGCAATGAGGTGTTTGGACCAAAACATGTATACCAAGTCATGTGCTCCCCTAGCTTTGTAATCACAGGGTCACATAATCCATCTATGGATTTTAATAAGTAACTTATTATGTTCCCTTTAGTGTTAATTATTTTACACATCACTCGTTCCTGGTTTATTGACACAATTTAATATCTTTATCACATAAAATTACCAGTATAGCCAATCAGTATTTATTATAAATGAGTAGCCTGTGGAGAGATTCTGTTATTTCCTTTCCATGCCAAAATGTAAAAGACACAACAGGATCAGCATCATATTAGACCTTGATTATTTTTGAGATGCAGCCATTCTCTACCAGCCTGGTTAGGTACAGCAAGGTCACAGTTGTTGATGATTTTTGGTGAGAAATTTTCAAATTATTTTTCTTTTGCTACTGCTTTTTTTTATACACCTGAAGATGGGCCAGATCCAAAACAATCTGGGTTTTGTTCTGCTAGCTGCTTTAATCTGTAAGAGAATGCACAAATACCCTGCAGGAATTGGATCTAAATACCTAACCATCCTCTGTCTAGAAAACAATATGAATCTTATTAATTTTAGTTAATCTAAAATGTTTTTTTCTGGTTCCAAAAGCTAGCCTTTTGCATCAAGTTTTCCAGCTTCTTTACACATTGTGATGCTTACATATATTTTAAAAAATTGAATTAAAGCACATGGTCTTAAAAATTTTGAAATTAAATAATAACATATTTTTATAAAATATAAACTTTCAATCAAACTCACACCCCTTTAACTGCCCATTCTGCAACAAGAATCCTAATTGAAGGTGAAGGCCTGTGTTGCATTTCTTGGAGGAAGGTGACTCTGATCAGTCTTTTACTTTGAGCCCTGGCCCATTCATTTTTCTCATGAACACTTGAACAGTTTAATTTTTCTCCATGTTTGTTGATAATTTTTTTTCCAAGCTCATCCACTTAGCAATAGAACAGTGGTTTTTCAGATGGAGCAAGTGGGAGCAATCTCTATTATTGTTTTCTTGCCTTACTTTGAACATTTGTGCTGTCAGACTCGTACCTTTGCACCAAGCACTATGCCCCAGCAGCCCCAGCAGAGGCAGGGTAGGCAGCAGCTATCCTACAACTGCTTGTGTTAGGATTTTCCTGTTGTTGGATTAGGACTGGCATAAACTATATATCAGGACTATATTCTTGTAGCTCCCTACCTTATTCCATTGCTGACTGGCTCATTAACACATTGATAATTATATGGAGACAAGTACAACTATTTCACTGCTTTGGAAATAAGAGAGAAGTTCAAATTTCTTGTCCTGTCCTTCCCCTTCTCCCCCAGCCAGTCAGGAGGTTGAAGGAGTCCCTAACTGCAACTTTGCTAGCCAGGAATGAACAAATGTCCCCATAAAATAGTTACTATGTGTTTGTGAAAATAACACTGAGAATTTGTCACAAATAATAGAAAACTGTCACAAGTGAGAAAAGACTGTTGAATCCACAGTCACATAGGCTTTGCAGTTAGAGGGCTGAGCTCTACAAGGAACATGTAGAAACACAGTTCTGGTGCTTTGTGCTCATGCTGCACAGAGGGTTTGGCTAGAGTAAGAGCTGCTTTGACCTGGCAGGGTTCTGGGATGATCATCATGTTCATGCAAGGATATCTCTCCTTCAGCCTTCTGACTTGCTCCTTCAGCACAGGACTGGTTCCCTCTCTTGTTCTTCCATAGACTCATGTGCAAGGATCTAGGTGTTCCACTAATTTCTGATTGTTCTGCTGTTGCTTAATATGTGCATATGGAGTTACTGTTCTCCAGGTAAGATGGAATTTTAAAAATCTTATCTTTAAAAATCTTAGTCCATATCTCATTTTTCTACTGTAATTTCCAATAGCAATATTTCAGGGAAAGACCTACTGTAAAAGAACAGGAGAAAAAAGTAAAAAACAAGTTTCCTGTTTTTGCCAATTTGCCTATTCCTAATTCCCCAAGTTCCTGCACTATCCATGAGAGAATGAAACCTTCATAACAACCTTCCTTTTGTTAGTAACACTATTGTACAGCTACTTTCATGGAGACAGTGATTAAAAATCATGCCATGTGGCTTAGACAACCAATGGAAAATGGAAAAAGTGAATAATGATGCATATGGGGAACTGATTTTGCAAGCAGTACTGGGCTTAGTTTTATTTATGTAAAACAGTAACTGAGTAATCAACAAATCAACAGAAAAGCAAAAAAACCTAACCCTGTCTGAATTAACTCTGTATTAAGAAGAGATTTCTTCATTCTATCCCTAACTGTGTCTCTATTCTTTAAAAACTCCTGGGCAAATTTGAAAAAATATTAGGAAAAAACGAATCCTGCTTGGTCAAATTGCTAGTACACATTAAGAGAGGAAAGTGGAACTGCAGCAGGGTTTGCTCCTCCATCCTTCACAGTATAAATCTCATTTATTGAATCATAGCATGGTTTGGGTTGAAAGGGACCTCAGACACCACCTAGTTCCACCCCTAGGGACACCTGGAATGGGCCGGAACACCTTTCACTAGACCAGGTTGCTCAAAGCTCCATCCAACCTGGCCTTGAACATTTCCAGCAATGGGGCATCCACAACTTCTCTGGACAATCTGTTCTAATGTTTCACCACCCTCTCAGTAAAAGAATTTCTTCCTAATATCAAATCTAAACCTATCTCCTTTCAATTGAAAATCGTGTGCTGGTTTTGTTTGGGATGGAATTAATTTTCTTCACAGTAGCTCGTATGGAGCTGTGTTTTGGATTTGTGCTGGAAACAATGTTATAACATGGCAATGTTTTCGTACTGCTGTGCAGTGCTTACACAGAGTCAGGGCCATTTCAGCTTCTCACTGCCCTGCACCAGCGAGGGGACTGGGGACGCACAAGGAGCTGGCAGGGGACACAGGTGGGACAGCTGACCCCAGCTGACCAAAGGGATATCCCACACCATATGGCATCATGCACAGAGTATACAGTGGTGGGAAGAGGGAGTAAGAGGGGGGGCTCTTCAGAGTGATGCTGTTTGTCTTCCCAAGCCACTGTTCCACATGATGGAGCCCTGTTGTCCTGGGAATGCCCAACACCTGCTTGCCCATGGAAAGTGGTGAATGAATTCCTTGTTTTCCTGTGTGAAGCTTTTGCTTTACCTATCAAACTGTCTTTATCTCAGCCAATGGGTGTTCTCACTTTTCCAATTCTCTCCCCCATCCCCATCCTGCCTCTCCCCACTGGCAGGGAGGAATGAGTGAGCTGAGTGTGGCTGAGATAGGGCTAAAGTTAATCCATGACAAACATTGCCTCTCATCCTATCACTACACACACTGCCAAAGATTTCCTCCCCATCTATCTTGTAGCCCTCCCTTAGGTACTAGAAGGTGGTGCAAGGTCTCCCCAGAGTCTTCTCTTGTGCAGGCTGAACAACCCCAGCTCTCTCAGACTGGCTTCATAGGAGGGGTGCTCCAGCCCCCTGATTATTTTTGTGGGTCTGCTCTGGACCTGCTCGAGCACATCTGTGTCCTGCTTCTGCTGAGGGCCCCAGGGCTGCACTCAGTACTCCACAGGGGAATCTCTTGAGACAAGCTGAGGACCCTCAAGCTGCTGGTCACACTTTTGATGCAGCCCAGAGTACACTTGACTATCTGGGCTGTGAGTTCACAATTCTGGCTCATGTTCAGCCTCTGATCCCCCAGTACTCCTGCATCCTTCTCTGCAGGGCTCTCAATAGGTCAGGGTCCTCACAGGGTTTCAGAATAGTGAAAAGCATTTTACAATGCCATGGTGGCTGATGCTGCTCTTCAGCAGCACACGACCCTTCACTGACTTGAGAGAGAAACCACATTTTGTCAAGCACCTTGGAACAATGCTCCTTCTGAAATACAGGCCACTTCCTCTTAGAAGCACCGTGCTGAAGCCACCATGATGATTTGTCAATATATTTATGTCTTCACGTGGGAACTTTTGCCACATTTGCATTCTGCTTTCTTGAGATAAAACGCTAGTGCTAACTCATGGCACCACCACTCCCTCACTAATAGCTGTTAAAGTTTCTTTGCTTATCAGTGTTTTTCAAGGAAGTTAACAACTTGAGAGGTCAACTTTAAACAGACTGAAACATTAGCTTGTAGTGACAAATATAGAAGATAAGATACGTCTGGAAACACATGGAAAATGTGGGAAATATCTTTTCCTTGTTTACCTTGTGAAGTAGAAAAAGAGGAATAAACCTGCTCATGTTCCCAATCAAATACTAGAACATAGCAGGTCCCAGACAAGGGCTGGGACACAGCAGCAAGTCTGAACTAAATGAATAGTCAGCAACAATGGTTATGAGTCACATACAAAGAAGCGAATATGTTTTCTACTATAATCACAATAAAACAATGAAGTAGGAAATGGAACTTGAGGCAAGCGCAGCAAAAATGTTCTGAAATAGAAATTTTTAAGGACTGCTTTTTTTACTTTCTCTGCTGATAGTTTTCTTTTCTTCCTTTTTTTTCTTTTATCAAATGAGGAAATTTGGATTGTTCACACTGGAAAGAAGATATGTTTCTCTCTTTGCTGGTAATCTAAAATATCTCCTGCAAAAGAACTTGGTCTGTGACTAGGAAATCCCCTCTCCTGCCATGCAAACTCTCTCATTCTGACATTTTTCTGTTTCCAAAGCCCTCCAAACCAGGTGAAACTGCAGAAAATATAGCTAAAATAAATCTCAAAGACTATTTTCATTTATGAACTGTGAACTATTTGTACTAACAAAATTATTTCACTGCAGTGTGAGGTGTCAGGTAAGTATTACTAGACCCTTTCTCTTACAGAGGGAAGAACTGAATTAAAAAGGAATTACCTCTCAGAGCAGTGACTTACATGTTTTGAATCTTGAGGATAAGCCAAAGACAGCTATGAGTGTAATTCAAACAGGGAGAACTGAAAAAGCTTAACCTTTTGGAAATTCTTCAATGAAAGGTCCAGGCCCAGTGCTATGTCCCCAAATTCCCTTCCTTTGTTGTGTTTCAGGCTGGGACCTAGATGAAGAGGCTTTTCTCAATTCACAGGGGACCTGTTTAGGCTGAGAGAGCTAAGTGGACCAGCATCACCAACTATCCAGAAAAAAATGACCCAGAAGAGGTGTCTCAGGAGTCCAAAAAAAAAAAAAAAAAAGTAGGAGAGGAGGAAAATTCACCTTAATTGTGTGTTAGAGACTTAAATACTTGAACAGATTCACATGGTCAGACTATGTCATAATCAGAAACAAATTCCTTGTCTTCCAGGAGCTGCCTCAACTAGTTCTTTCCTGGAAATCTCCAAGGAAAAACTCCCCCAAGAACAGCAAGGCAGCAACGAGGCCCTGTGGCTGTATTCTGGAGTTCTCCCTCCTTTCCCTACCTACCCTGGAACTTGGCACTGTCTCAGCTAACACAAACAAACCTTCAAATAAAAATAGTAAAATATTAGCAACTTTCAGGCAGTTTCTCTTGGGTGAGCAGTAAAGGCTTGGCAAACGTCTTCTCAAGCAAGCCCAGTGAGACTTATTGCTGTCATCAGGGAACCAGTCCCTGGCGAGTCCTTGCCTGCAGTGCTAGCCTAAGAGAAAGGGAACCTTTCAAATTAATCTAGGTGCAGAAAAGAAAACTAATGGGGGGGAGGGGAGATGTTTCCAGCAGTTGAACCCTGATGGAAAATATAGTGTGATAACAATATATTTTCTGATTACAGAATGGGTTCTGTAGGTTTGGTTTCACATAAAGAAAAAAACTGCCAAACAGAAAAGTGAGCAAACATGGTCTCTATTATAAATACTTCTGCACAGAAGTGCAGAAAGAGGAACCTGTGCCCACTGCATGATTTTTAGGCAGTGGGATCTATTATCCTCTCTCCTGATGGGTGGGAGAAGGATAATTAAAATCTCAATTATCAAGAGGAATGGAAAGCTTTGTTGCATATCTGAATAGGGCAATGAAATAACTGGTGATTTCTGAGCAGGTATATGTGGTGCATCCCCAGCAGTGTATATGCTGGGGATGACCACATTTCTCTTCCCTCCCCAATGGATCTGGCTACCTGCCTGTTTTTGTGGAAGTTTATTTGAATGACACAAACTTGGTACATTCCTCTATTGTTCTTCATTAAATGCAATCAGGAATATGAAT
Organism: Agelaius phoeniceus; assembly: GCF_051311805.1. Lineage (NCBI taxonomy): Eukaryota > Metazoa > Chordata > Aves > Passeriformes > Icteridae > Agelaius > Agelaius phoeniceus. The sequence continues at coordinate 33,771,977 of NC_135270.1, read as the reverse complement.
TCGATATAACAACATTTCAGATAAATATATATCCTGGGATAGGACAGAGAAGATCCTTATTTCCAACTTCCTTCACACAGTAAAATGATGAGGCACAAAGGAGCAAATGTAGTTGAACTTAAGGGGTTTATATTAAATCTCTACTTGAGCTGGCAGTCCTTTCCCCTTTCCTCCCTGCTTTGTTGACTTTTAAAAGACTCTGGTTGTTACTTGCACAGTGTTTCTGGAAACAGCATTATTTGGAACAAGGGTTACTCTTTCCAGAAATGCTTATCTGGCACAGCAGGGGACAGAGAAATTGCAATTTTAGTGTCAGAATAGGCATTTCAACAATCAGTCCCAGCACTTCTAAACACAGGAAGCTGGCAATGCTGCCTCTCTTTCCAAACACAAGTGGTGGAGTTGCACACTCAGCGCTGATACATCCAGCTTCCTTCCACACCCCAAATTCCAAACACAGAGACTTTTTTTTTTTTTGGTAATTTGCACCAGTATCAATCAGGAAAACTGCACTAAAGCCGATCTTGTTTCACCAGCAAAAGCAAAACTGCAAGTTAATGGAAAATCAAGTCTTTTTGAAACTTATTGTACAATCTTTCTGGTTCAACCTGAAGAACGCGACTTTTGAAAGGGCCTCAGCCTGGCCTTCTTTCCTGGAGATGCAATTTTGCATCTGTAATCAGTTTAAACCACAATTTAATTACAGTCATAAACCTTGCCAATTACACATCCAAATGTCTGATTTGTGAAGCACTTGGGTAGTTAGGTAACCACATACAGGACTTGCATTGAAAGTGACCTTTGAGCCTGGATACAAAAATTAGTACTAAAAATTGAATGTTTTTCAGTTTTTCAATATTTTATGCTTGTTTCTGTCTTTCAGTTTTTTATTTTCTATTTTCTGAAAGTGTGACTGTGATGACAGGGAGAAAAACTATGAGCTCATCAGAACTAGTTAGAGACAGAATTAGCTAGACTCACTACTTGGAATTAACTTGTTTTTATTTTTAATATCTTTAACAATGATGGTTTTGATCATCTAAAATGTCATTGTTGGAAGACAAAACACTAATAAAGGAAATTTTCCCTGCAGGCTAGCTGGACTGGAAACATACAGCTCTGCATGACACTTTCACTAGCCACAGATTTGCTAAGAAAAGGATTGTGAGGCACTACTACATGAAGTAATTTGAAAGTTGAAGCAATAAAGTACAGTGTAAATAATTCAATTTTTGGAGAGAGTGGGGGCAGTTGAGCTTGTCTTAAGTGGGTGGATCAAGCAGATCTATTACTGGCAGTGGAGGCTGCATCAGTAAAATTCATCTTCTAAAACAAAATGTTTCTTCTTTAGACATGGTGACACTATGTAGAAATAGCATTTCACACAGCAGCTTTTCGTATTAAATTTATAAACATAAGAAATTGCTGACTAGAGAAAGGATCCTTTGGTTCATCAAGCCTTTTCTTTCAGTATATTTCATCCTCAGCTCCCTGGTTTATATCCTTCAGTCCTTTCTCTCCTGAGATAAAAATGTCCAGCTGTCTCTTAAACTCATTTAGATTACTTGCTTCACTGGCCAATTATTCCATATGTTTACTACTGTTTCAGGCAGAATTATGTTACTCAATTCCCAGTTTACTCTTGATTTCCTAGATTTGCAACATGTTTCCAAGGTCTCAGACTACTGATTTTAAGAAGCAATGTTCATATTTCACATTGTTAAAAATATATAGAAAATTTTCATATTCTTAGATATTCCTTGGTGTACTCACATACAATTAGATAAGTAGTCATCTTTTCTAAGAGCAACAGAAGTAGAACAAGGCTAAATCCATGTCTTTCTCTTTCTTTTCCTCCTGAGTCTATAGCCTCTTCTTCTTTCGATGAGTGCCTCCAAGCTCTCAAGGAAGAGAGGTGTCTAATGACTCCTTGAGACAGGGGCACTCATTCAAAAATGAGTAGGTTCATCTCAGAGGCACCAAACTTTTTCTTTCTTTGCCAGTGAGAACAGACCTATCCTTTCTGGGTTTTTGTGATAAATATTTTTTTAAAGGAGTATCTCAAAGGTGAGATATGACAGAAAGTGCAGTGACTCCCAGATCGCTTCTCACTTCAATACAGCTCTTTTCGCAATGCCTGTATGGTATCTGCTACCTGTCTGTTTTCTGCTCTCTGCCATACCTGTATGGTGGCTTCTGCAAATATCATTTGATGTTGCAATAGCAACTGAAATTTCCCAGGCAAGTTACTGGTCCTCTTAACTTGCCTAGAAAGGGAAGGATTTCTTAGCTTGACTTAAGTGTGGACAGCACATTCTCTCTTTTTGTGAGAAGGGATGATACTCTCCTTAGAAGCTTATCTTTCATCAGAGTGACACCTACATATAACTTCAGGTGGAATTTTGATACCAATTGCTACAAATCAAACCCCATGGTTCAGTTTGTGAACCTTTCATAAGCTAAACCCTGCAGTGTTTACATAGCATTACAAGACATATAATTAAAAAAATTGGTGCTGCAAATGAAAGTCTACCCAAAAAATAGCATCTCCTCAAGAATCTGCCCAAGGGCTGAAGTCTGGGGTTTGGTTTTGGCTTCAGCACTTTTCCCCAAAATCCGCAGGACTTCACCCTGTCTTAAGGTTTAATTCTGGGTCTTGATGACTGATCTAACTCCTGTTGGCATTTCCTTATGAAATGTGTGAGGTTGATTCTTTTCCCATTTACATAGTGAGCATGAGAAGTAATGCTGTTTGAGAAATATATGTCAGAAATCAACAATTTTTAACTTGTGGACTCTTAATTTTCCATTGCATATTTTAATAATGTCCTGCAGAGGACAATTTAATCTACAGACACGAGGCTTGCTTTTTTACTTGTCTTCTGTGCATTTGTTGAAGTGAGGCCCATTCCAAGTTCTGGTTTCCATATACTGAAAAACATTTCCCTATAAAAGTGAAAATATCAAGAAATTCTAGGGAAAATTCAGTGAAAAAATTCTGAGAAAACACTTTAATGTTTTCCAGTCAGAAGCTATTCAGAATAAACCATCTGCTGCTTAACATAAGCAAAATCTTCGTAGTTATCAGCTGCTTTTTGGAAAAGATCAATAATATCCCAAGCAAGTGGTAAGTAAATATGTAAAAAAGAGTTTGCAACCTTTCTGACTTTCAAAGTTGTAAAACATTTCCATTGAAGACATGTAGTGAATTTAAGCAACTGAAATCAGCTGGGACTTTCCTCAATTTTTACAGACTGCTCAGGAGTAATCCAGAGATCCCCAGATGGCAGACTACAGGTTGAAAACCACTGATATACAGATATCATCTGGATAATCCTCACAGGTTTTTAATATTCAGTTAAACTTGCTTCCAAATGGAAGTGTAAGACCAAGAGACTCATAAGCACCTTCTTTATTTGTTGTATATATCTGGACTAAGTGAATAATGATATAAAGTGTATAAACAAAAGGAAATGAAAAATAATTAAAAAGCTGAAAATGTATATGTCTTAAAGGTTGTGCAGGTACCGGCATTACAGAAACCCAAGGAAAAACAGATGTAAAAAAGGTAGCTGACTTGTTTCAATTTCAAATAAATTTAACTTAGGAAAAAACTTGGAAATTCATGCTTCTAATGTTTTCTTCAATTTCTCATTACTTTCTACAGGACCATGGCACTGGTCAAGTATGGCATTTAATCCTTATAGCATTACCTCCATAAGTTACCATTTTCTGTCTCCAAAATAGGTATTCCTTTGGCATGTTGATTTACTAAACCTAAACATATTCTCACTATATTTACTAAAAATAAATGAATCAGCAAATTGGTGTGTGAAGAGTTAATCTTTAAATTTGAAGGTTTTTCTAAAGCTTAGATTTCAGCTCCCTAAAAACTTAGTGTAGGGCTTCTTACCTGCTGTCAGAGTCCTCTCCTATCTATCCTCTGCTGTCTATCTTCTCTCTCCTCTCAGAAAAAGAGATATAATTCTATCCCTTCTCATTAAAACCAGTTATTCTTTTTAAAATGTTACCTGGACCTGAAATGGCAAAGTCTGAATTTCAAAGTCATATCAGATATGTGAGCAGAATTCTTTTTTTAAGTGCCTACACAACAAGTTACAGCATTAATAGTAAGTACTCCACAGTATAATAGCAAGCTGGAGAAATGCCTAAATCTTTCACAAGTATTTCCTTTTTTCTTTGCAGCCTTTACCTTCTCATTCACACCACAATCTAACAGGGTGCTCAAGCATGGTGCCAGCTTCAAGCACATGAAGTATTCTCTGTGCGATACGTGCACACAGTATTTTCAAATACAGCATCACACATACACATGGGTCTGGGTGTATGTCTGGAAATGTGATTCCTGTTCAAGTAGCTCTCCAGCCCGATTTCAGAAAAAATACTCTTATCGAGCAAAGAATTTTGATCATATGCTTGAGCTTCATTCAAAACAATGAGAAAGATGTGTACAAGTGCTTAACTCTCAAAAATACGAGAGCATGTGCTCCATTGTTTAAAATAATTATGAAAAAGTTAATAATTTTGCTTTTTTTTTATCCTTTCTATTTCTATTAGTTCCACTCATCAATTTTTCTTGTATCTTTTTTCTGCTGCAAATGCTTTAACAGACTGCGGCAATAATGCTTATAAAACTCTTTGTCCTTCATTGTCAATGTACATTTTTAGCTGCCTTCTGTTGATTTTGCCTCATACATTCAGACTGGACTAGACTTGTTTTTCTCAGTCTTGCCCCTTGCAATTTTTGCCTCACTTTGCAGTTCTGTTCACTTACAGTGGTTTCTTTGTCTTTCCATCAATTGAGATGTAAAAAGGGTAATTTAGGAAGGTGGGAGGATATGGAGTGGGAAGTGAGGATGAGGAAATCTTCTTCAAAAAGTTTTGCCTGTTTTTTACCTTGTCATGCAGCCTTACATAAAAGCAGCTTCTCCTGACCATGGCAGGTCAGACTACTTTCTCCCCAGCATATTATGGATGACCTTTCAACAAAACAGTAAAGTTGTTGCCTAATTTTAAGTGCACACATAAATTTTTATTATCTTCAATAATCACAAGTTAAAGATAAGCATAAACTGACATGATTTGTCAAGTAAGGATGAGCTTAACAATTGTTCTTAGTGTTCTTTATTGAATCGTGGCCTAAAGGTTGGCCATACCAGCCTTCCACCCTACTGGAAAGTATCCAAAGCTTCCAGTACTGTGTATTATCTATCCTTGTCAGCTAGTCTGATACTCATTTCTTGTTCACTAAGGAAAAGGCTAAGTTTCTGTCTTTGAGTCCGATCCCTGTGTGCCCCTGTCACTAAATCTTAACTCAGCACAGCTGAACTGCAGCTCTTTCAACAGCTGATCAAATGTGCATATCGTCAAAAGCAATGTAAGCCTCTGGTTTGAACCCACTTAATTATTTATTTTTAAATCATGTATTTATTTTTAGAACAAAGGTGCTGGGCCATTCAAAATGTAATGTAGAAGCCTTTGAACCCTTTTAGCCTTCATATTCTAGAAGCGTATACAATAACAAGGCTACAGATGTGATATTCACTGAATTCCTACTGAGTAACATTGCCTTGGCACAAAATCCTAAACTATTGTTAATAAAGATAAGGGTTTCAAGTACTGTGGAGTTCTCCATAACCTTGAGACACTGGCAGAAGGAGGGTAATGTGGGCATTACCATCATTCATGTGGAAGTAGAGCTTAGTAAATACTGGGTGCTAGTAGAAATTCTGCCTAGAGTTACTGTTAATGTTATGTGCGCCATTCTCATTACTTTTACCATTCACTATGTTGACCACAATGGATCATATTTGCTGAGTTATTTGTGTGCCATTCCGTGGAGATCAGTGCTATAGAGCATTTGCTAACGCACTGAAGAAAAAAAATCAAAGCAGTCTGGGTACCTATTATTCATAAGCACTGCACTTTGAAAAAGCACAGGATTTTTTTTAATGTTGTGGTTGCAATCTGGTGTTTATTTTTTACACCATGCGATGACATGTTGCCTGAAATTTTATGAAGACACAATGCTAAACCTGTGAGCAAAAAGGTTTAACAATGGGCACGAGGAATGTTTAGGTAA
>NC_135270.1:33693374-33760874 GCF_051311805.1 Agelaius phoeniceus | reverse complement strand
CCTACTAGTTAGTCTATCACAGGCATTCTTACACTTTATTAGAACAGACATCATATTGAAATAATAAGCATGGGAGGCCTTCATTTCTGCTTTGATCTATATTACTAAATGTCTGACTGGTTCGGATTTAAAATAAACTTAGGTATGTTTGCACTTGAAAACTGGAAAAAGACCACAAGTAATAATTTGTTGTCGGTTTCCATATTATCTTAGTAAAAGTTATAGTTTAGTCTGTACGCTGCTGGATGCCTGGAGATGTAAGTCCAGTTATCCCTGCAATGGCTAAACTTTCTGGTGGGCATACATGTTCTAGTATGGTTGCAAAGATGGTGAATCACTTCATCATCACCTAACTACCTGAGATGAACTAAGAGCTTTACCTGCTTTGTAAATCTCTTGCAGGTGAGTGTCATTATAGCCTTAAATGCCCAGGTATGTACTGAAGAAGGGTACCACAGGGCTCCTTTTGCTCTGAACATCTAATGGTTGGGATTTCATGGCCCAGACCCTGCCAAATGCATGGCAAATGTGAAGGCAGGATTTCAAGATGTTTAATGATGGCTTTTCAGCATTGTCCTGTGTAATTTAAAGTGTTGTTTTTTGTTTTTTTTCTGCGTAAATGTTGTCAATTTGCTTCCAATAAATTGAATGACAATTATGCCCAACACAGTTGGATTTGGTAGGAGACTTGGGAGTATATATATGTAGGTAATAATTTTACTCAGACAGATGTATAGGTTATTGGATTTCATATAAGATTAGTTTATTATTTAGAAAGCTATATTCAGAGAAAGGAACATAGAGGGGAGTTTCTAATAAGGAGAATCTAAATTATTCACCCTCTAAAAGCATAATGAGTACAAAATGCTAGGGATTGTTTCAAAAGGCAGGATTAAAGAATACACTGACATCCTTTAACTTTTCTCAGCCTATTAAAAGCATCTCTTAATTGTCTGTTTAAACGTTAATCTCAGTAACAAATGAGTTAACAGTCATAAAAAAAGAAAGAGCTTTGAAAATCTCACCACCGCTAAAAATTCCCATTCTACTGAGATGGTCTCATCACTTCATTGCCAAGGTAACCATGGGTATCTCATGAACTCTTCAGTGCTATTGGATGGTCAAATAGCAGTGCCACAAGACACTCAGTCCTCTGTCATGGATGATCAAGCCAAGTTTCAGACAATGAACTGAGCTCCAAAATGGGTGCACTTCTGCTTTTCTGTGAGACTGCAACTCTTTTAGGAAGCAGAAAAAGCACTTGCATTCCAGAGTTTTCAACATAGAAAATGCTGTGGGCCCATTCCCCTGACAGACTATGCACTGGCAGGGCTACATTTAAATTATGGTCCTAGTTACCTAAGATATCATCCATCTCATCACACTAAAACCTTTTTAATGTCTTAACTTACGCAATGCCAGTCTAAATGGTGAAGGAGAAGAGGGTTCTTCACATAGAGTACCACAGAACCAAGATTACTAAGCATATTTTTAGAAAAGATTGAATGTATCTCCTGTACCAAAAGCTTTTCAAATTTTAATTAAAGCTTACCCATTCAATCTAGACCTTTTAGAATAATTATCCTTCTCTGTTATTTACATACGTGCTGCCAGACACATTGTAATGGTTCTCAAGCACTTATGCCTACATTCTGATCAGAAAGGCTGCTGTTATGCCTCTGTTAATTCCCAGAGAAGACCACTCATAACAAAACCTGTGAACTCCTAATAAAGCACCTGGACAGACAGATTGAGCTGGAGAATCACAGTTGTTGTGGAAGATCTAACAAAAACCACACCAGAACTCAGTAGCCCTGGTTCCTCCCTATCAATAAAGGATAGCCATACTTAACTGCTGATAGTGTAGAACTGATTTGAGCCATATTCTGCTAGTTGAACTAAGGCAAGGAGAAATTAAAGAGCAAAGATAGAATAGATACAGAACAAGGCCATAAATACTATATTCCTGTCTCTACCATATCCCTCACTCTTACTTGTCTGATGAACAAAGACTAGGAGGACCCACTTTTCTCTGTTTTGCCACTTTAAAGACATCAGGTAACACATTCAAAGAGACAAGCTGATGTGCTAAGGAAGTTCAATATACATGAGAGGGTTGCTGATGACATATGGCTGCTTTTAGACACAACAAAAAAGAAAGATGACCAGATGTGTGGTTTGCAAAATGAAAGCTTGAGAAGCACATTTACAGGAAAAAAATAAATGTTCTAAGGAAGGGAAGAAAGATTATTAATGAAGTAATATGCAGTATTGCGGTAGAAAAAATTCCTATCATTAGAATGGAAACAGAACAATGACAGAGAACCATATTCTTTGGTGCTGCAAGAAGAAAAACAATTTGTAATCTCTTATACAAAATTTTACCCCAAGAAAATTAAAAGGAGGGCAAGCAGCCTGTACAGTGATTTTGAAAATGGAGACTATTCAAATGAACGAGAAGGGCGGCAATAAGCATTGTCACACATCAAGTACAATTGGCTCTATTTTCTGTGAGGAAGAACTGCAGTTTCTGATGAAAGCATTAATATATTACTCTTGTCCCAATTTCTTGCAAAACTATCAAACATTTCAGGGGTTTTGACACGTAAGAATAAACAGACACTTTGGCTCTGGTCTTTTAATTCCAAATTTCCAGGCAGTGAGTTCCCTGAAAGCAGGGAACTTGAATGGTCTGACATAATGAATGGAGAAAAGAATCTGTGGAGAAAATGTAAGAATATCTGACAGGGATGGTAGGAAGTTTCATGGTGCACTTTTAAGGTAGCAGAGAAATTAAAAAAATCCAAACAAACAAAACAACAAAAAAGAAAATGCAACAATAACTGCACTACAAGAAAATATTATGGTCGCTATTCATAAGACTCTAAAGCTAGATGAGAGAACTGAAAATATTTCTGTCACAGTGGAAGGGTAGAATGAATTACAGAAGAGAGAGACACTCAAAGTTTGACTTAAATTTTGCTGACAGATTAAAAAGAGGTAAAACTGGTAGCTATGGAAAAGATTAAATGATTGAAAAGATTTTTAAAATGTATTTTACGTAACAAGAAAGTACTGGAGAGAGAGGAACAGTGATATTGGGCCAATGGGTTTTCAGGTCAGTCTCTAGACATAAAGCACAATGTGTAGTAATAAAACCAAACAGTATTACAGCAATTTTCTTCTCCTAGATATTATATGTGATCTTCTAGATGTTTGGATATAAAATCCTATTTTCTTTGAGTCAGTTAGAGTTTTGCCATTATATTCCTTAGAATTTGATTTGAAGCCTAATTTAAGAAACTTAACCTTTCAGTAAACATACCAAAATAGGCTTCAGAAATACAAAATCTATATTTCAGATTTAAGAGTTATCTGTAATGTCTTACAACTATTGTGGAAAAAGACTGAAAAAACTGGAAGGCATATTATAACAGATATACCCCAACAAGAACTAAAATTAAAAGACCAAAAACTGAAATGAAGCTGAAACAGTATTTCAAACCACTAAAAAATGAGTATGGTAAACTAGTCTCAGAAGTAATGAAGTCAAACAAAATGAAAATACTGTAAATGTTGAAGTAAAAATCATAGTGGGATGTTCCTAAATTGATGAACAAAGTTAAGCTGTAAGAAAGAAAGATTACTTCTAAATAGCTCCCTCTCTTATTTAGAATGAAGTGTCTCATCAAGTTCTGCTTTGTTAATCTCTTGAGAAAAGACCTGGAGCAAATATGATTGGTGAGAACACCTTACTTAAAGCCAGTTAAGAAAATAATCAGTGCTACTAAAAATAGTTCCCCATTTCACGAATATCAGGAGGCAGAGCTGTGTCCCTTTTAATGGCATGGCAAAATAGAACTGTCTGGCAAGCCCTGGATAATTCTTCTTCAAAATGTGAATCTTTACATATTAGCAGACTTATCAGAAATCTCTGTTTATGCTAAAGATCAGTCCCATCAACACAATTTGGATGCAAATATCCATTCTTGACCCTATACAGTCACTGGTTTTGATGTAAGGTGCTCCAAAAAAAGGGTTGTAAATACCAGATCCAGGTATGTGAGAGCTCTCAAATTTTGCATTTATTCATTCCACAGTGGTTTTCCATGATTACCTAAATTATTGGCTATGACTGAGGCAGATGATAATTTAATACAAGATCTTTTTACTAAGCCTTTCTGATTTGGAGTAGGAATCTGTGAGTCATATAGACATGTTTAGGAATGGAAACAGCATTAAATATTAAACAGTGGTACTCACACAGTACAGTTACAACTGTCTTTGATGGTTAACCTATCTCAGGGAACAATTATTTTTTCAAGATTGGATAAGGCAAAGAATCTCAGATTATGTGTTTGAAAAGTCCAGGACCACATAAGGTATTTTCACAAATCTGTCCCCAAAGAATCCCAGTGCTCTGCTTTGCAGTATACTCAGGGAATCAGTTCCTACAGGGCTGATTTAATTGAATTTGAACCCCTGTCTAACCTATGGAGCTGGCTCTTTTTTGATTGCCCTAAACCAAATTCTTACAGAAAATGGTTTACAAATGCATTATGAAAGAATGCAGGGTTCACAAAGCCATAAAGATAAAGCCCAGTTTCATTTTTTTTTCTGCACTATAGACAGGATTTACAATTGATAGGAAAAACCCCCATGTTCACGATGAATGATAATGGGCAAGGAACTAGTATATTCAATCAGTAGCTGGCTTCTGTTAGCTGGGATAGAGAACTGCATAAATCAAGGATTCAAGGAAACACAGAATAGGGATAATATAACATGTAAATGAGAACAAACGTGGCTGTGAAAAGATTAAATACCTTAAATACCCAAGAAGCAGAAATATTTTCTTAATTATTTAAAAGGAAAGAAAGATTCAGAATTAATCTGATCTAAACATGTGAAGCCCCAGAAGCATGAGTGTTAAATAGATTGTCATCGTGCAAAAGAGTGTCTAACATATTGTGGACTATTTATTGAAGTATCCATTGCTGAATGTCCAGAAAAGTTTTCTTAACTTCAGCAATACATTGCAAAGCCTAATTTAATGAGGAAGGCAACATGGATTTATGACAGCAAGGTCTTTCTTAATTAACTTCCAAGTGTTGTTAAATAATGTTATCACCAGAGCAGAGGAATGGAAATGCCATAGATATTATCTCTTTCAGTTTTATTACAGCACTTGATATAATTTCAGATTAAAGACTATAAAGTAGAAAAATGTCTCATAAACAAGTAACAACAAGTGGTGGGTTAAGCTGTGAAGAGTGAGGAGACTCTTCGCACTTTTATGTGTAATTGAGTTAAGCAACAATATTAGATAAAGCTAGAAATACAAAAGATTCATGCACTGTTAGGCATGAAAGGTATGCTAAAGGGCCAACCTACCACCCCACAAAGGCAACAGAAGTTCTCTGAGGACTTCAATGGAAGCTGAATTGTAAATTTATTAGCCTTTACTGATTAATATAGAAAGCCTTTTTTTCTTGAGATGCAGATGCTGTTATATAAATTGTGAAAAAAATGGTGTAGAATGTTGTAATCAATGTTTTCTGAAACATCTTGGTACAGTACATGAGTGAAAGTATCAACAAGCACAAAAATGTGTATTGTTATCTCCCTCACCACCATCTTGCTGGATCAAAGTTCAAGCTTTGTTAGAGGTCTTTAGTTTAATCCACAATCCTTCAGGTTCTGCTGTTTTGAGGATTTTGGGCTCATCTTTTGCTTCTGCTTCAATTCGGAGCTATTGTGCACCCACCAGGCTAAATAAAATCAACAAAGTTGAATAGAACATCTTAATTTTTCACTTCACTACACAGGTGGAGTAGGCAGGGTGAATCACATCAGAAATGTGATACTAAATACTCTGAAGCCTGTAGAACACAGGCACAGGTTAAGTCACAAGTATGGAATTATTTGATGTGAATTAGGTACTGACACTGCCAAAATTGCTAGGCATCTATCTCAAAAGAAAAGCTAAGCTATCCAGAACAGATGTCTCCAGCACCAAAACTTATAAACCAAGAGAATGATGCAACTGACTTGGAAAACTAATGCTGTGATTTAATCTGTGTTGTGTTAGAAACGGAAAGTTAGATTTTTAAAACACTTTCTGCGCCATATTCTGGCAGTGATACTTACACAGTGCTATTAAGCAGCATTTTATTCCATCTGGGAACCCTTTGAGTTTCATTGGGTTACACACAGAATAAAACACTAATCAGTACAAGTAAGGTCTGGCTCTGGGTTTGGCTCATAGACAGAGGACTGGAGAGAGAACTTTGTTTTGGTTAGTCTCTGAGTAGGAGACTTTGAATTTCCTTTTTACCTAAGCTACATCTGCTGAGCTAGTTTATTACAAAAGAAATGGGAACTATGGCAATACATAGCTCCGAGTGTCTCCCATTCATACCGTAAATATGTGAGGCCATGGCTCTGGGCAAGCTTTTCAACACATTCAGTAGCAGGATTTGATAGAATGCAACAGCTAACTCTCATTGCACCCCTTAATTTGCTTGCTGGAACTTGGCAATTTACCTTTCAAGAGCCACAGACCAAGTGGATATCTGTTTGGCACACACAAAAGTTCTTTTCAGGGATCTAGTGAAAGGGTAAGGTATGGACTGCAGCTTAATGAAGTTATAAGCTAGTGACATATCTTGCCAGAAAATATTCATGATCTACTAAAAGGAAAGAAGACTAGTCATCACAAAATAAAGATTTATGTTCGAATTTTTAATGTATATAGTTTAATTTGTATTTAGCTGATTTATACATACATATATATATATGTGTATGTATATACATATATATACACACACTGAATCTGCAAAGCAAAGGCAATGGCTGCAACAACTTTGGTGGTGAAAAGACACCACATTAATAGTGAAACCCTGAACCATTCATAGGTAAGGCCAGGTTTATTTGGCAGTTCATCTGAGTTTTGGCAAATGTTGTAAGACTTCGGGTTGTAATGCTGCAGTCGATGCTTTCATGTGGCAACTAGGTGAAACTGCTGTGGTTCAGGCTAAGTCTCACACTATGTCTGAACCCAAAACCTCAAAGATGAAATCTAAGCCATGAATTTACATAAATTTACAAACATTTCCAAAATTCTGCAAAGGGAAACTGCAGCTCAGGTCTTCAAATGATATCTATTTTCCAAAGCATATGTAGATTCTGTTTGCTATTTGTCGAGTGAGTCCAGAAGAGAAAACTGTTTGCTCTGCTCCTCCTGGAAAGGCCTCTTTTCTGCATCTGAGTAAAATTGCAACAAGCTGGCCAGCTACTGGTGACTGTTACGAGGTTTAGAGCAGAAATCATGTTTTATGGTTTGGGGAGTGTGAGGTTGAAAGCTTTGAATTGAAAAAGCCCTTTTGGACAAGATTTCTAGAATACAGGTCTAAAAAGAATGAAGCATCTGAAAAAGCATTATGCCTGATATAAAGCATTTACTAGTGCTCATGCCTCTTCTTTAAAATGTTATGATTATGATTACATTTAAAGTTAATCAACTTCTGAAGGACAGCTAAGGTATGAGAGTGCAGCAAGATGAGAGTGCAAGCACACAGAAGAGGAAGTAGCTTTGCAAGGTGTTTTTAAGGACAGGGAAAACAGGGATGCTAATGCTACAAGACATAGGCTTCATTTTGGTAAAGGATTTAACTCAGTCTCAGGAAGGCAACTTGGAAGAGAAAAGTGAATCTGGGGAAGTCAGAGTAAAAGGTAGCTGAGGAGCAGAGAAGGGCTTTAGAGCAGGAAATGTGGGTGTCAGGAAGCCCCACAGCCAGAGGGATTGAGAGGCTGGTTTTCAGCAGGGCTGAGATAGAAATTATGGGAAAGGAAGTATTTTCAAATCACATTAGGGTTTGACCAACACCTGGGCATCTCTGGACTGTTTCAGTGTTCCTCTGTAGAGATTGAATGAATTTATTGATAAGCCTCATATTTTACAAAGTATTAAAGGCCTCAGGAAGTTATTGCAGGTGGTTTATAATCTCAGTTATTTGGGTCTTGCACATTTTTTCCATATTTGTTTGTATTTGCTCAACTTGGCAGTAGTCTTAGGTGTAATGGTATATACTGCACATTGATGTTCTGCCTACCACTCCCACTGAGCACAATATGCTGATTTCCCTAGGCTTAAAATGGAAAAAGCATGAAAACACAGATACATACACAACCCATCACATACATGCTTAGGAAACAGTAGATAGCAACATCTGCCATAGATCTGTAACATTTTAAAAATATTTACTAGGAAAATGTTAAAAGAATGTATAATATTTACACATAGAAAGTCATGATACAAAGGGGTTTTTTTCAGAAGTGTGTACTGTTTCACTATGTGGCAGGTGCTCTGAGCTACCATCGATCTGGAAAGAAGCAAGAAGTATTTGGTGCCACCACAGAAACATTTAGGAACCTAAAGAAAAAGCTATGCATGATTAAAAGAATAGGAGTTAGGTGGCCAATTCACCTGATTCCACTGGGAGCTAGGCATGCAATGTATTTAGTTACCTTTGACAATTTCAGAAGGTTTCATCTGCATATTTAGTCACCTAAATGTATTTAAGATCTGGTTTAATAGAACCTGTTGACCTTTCCATTTAAGATTGGATGCCCTCCCCAGGGACCACCATCTTGCTGAACATCCAGTTCATAACTATCCACTACCTCTAAGCAAAAAGAATCTCTGTCAGTGTTTTGGGAGTTTGTGGAACCCCCATAAATTCTTAGGAAATTAGGCAACTTAAAATTAAAGCCAAGCAATTTACTTGGTCTTTTACTGCCCATTTCTTCTGGGTAGCTTTTTTATAAAATCTCCTTACAATCAATAAAATATATTTATAACAAAGTACCACACTCCTACCAACAATCTGTGAGCTGGTGCATACACTTCACGGCTTATAAACTGACACACTGTAATAGCTGCACAGTTTTTAGCAGCTGTCTCTCACACCATGTGTCCTGCCCAAGTAGAGACTGAAATTCAGACATGGTGTTCAAACACTGGGATTATCCTGTAATTTTCTGAATAGATGGCAACCATATGATAATTAATTCCCTAAAACCAAGCAGGGAGAAACAGCTGAAAAGGGGAAGGTTTTTTACATTGCAAAGAAGATGCCATACCCAGGGGACTTTCAGATATTCTGGACGTGGGTATAGACAGGATAAGAACTTAAATAGTAAACAGATAAACTGATATTCTGTTCCTATCGACTCTTCAGTTTTGGAAATGATTTATGACTTTCATAACAAACATCAGGTGGATATGTACATCCATTCTTCAACTTTACTCTATATGTATTTATGAAAAAAGGAGTCCAGAAATCTGAATTCTATACTGATTTTAAAGAATTAATCCTCTTTTTTTTTTTTTTTTTTTTTTTTTTAATCTGAATGTGGTTAAAAATCCTCTCCTGCAAATTGCAGAAAGAACTCTTAGAGCCTGGCCTTCTACCTCAAGCACATTCCACACAGGAATAGTGGCATGCTTTCAAAATTATTTTTTCAGCCTTAAAAATAATATCCTTTCCATCTTTGTGATTAACTTGTCCCTACTGGCTCTGCAAAGTAGTGAGAGGGCAGGAGGTCACTCATCCCAAACGCAGTCACCAAAAGCTCACAGACCCTGCTAAATGGCTTAAGCGCCATACTTTAAACGGAAGGGAAGAAGCAAGATTTTGTCCTTTACTCAGAAGCAACACTAAGATGGTCCAATTTGCATCTCTTATATGCAGGAACAAAAGTTTTGAGTAATCTTAATCTATATGCTGTTTTCTTGGCTTTCTAGCCACAGTTGAGTTGGCTCATGCAGTTATTGGAATTAAGAACTGACTCTCAGCAAATCACTTGATTTGCATAACATACCTGCTTTTTACAGTGATTTCTTCAACAAAATCTTAACAAGTTGACTTATTCTTTCTTTTATTCCACTTTTTGATAGTACATAGTGCTGAAGTTGGCAGATCTCCTTTACAAGATTTTAAATTTTCATATTCTGTTGAAATTCAGAGGAAAAGTTGAACATGCTCTTAGCATTACAAAAGACTTGTGCCATTTTCATGTTTAGCTTGAGAAACCTGCCAGTAAATTAAGCTGAAGAATTACCATAACTTAATATTTGTGTGTATTTAGAATACTTTCCAGACAGGAATCTCAAATGTCTTCATGAATGTTAAGGAATACAAGCAATGAAAACCTTACTACATCACTCCCTGGAAGAAGAAAGCAAGAAAGGAAAAAAGAAGTTGATTTTGGGTGGATAAAGGGTGGCCTAGAGATACCAGGTGCCTGACCCAATGTCGTATGAGAGGAAAAATACACAGCTGATGGCAGAACCAAGGGATGAGCTTATAGAGTATAGCAGTAGGTTTCTGCATCGAGAAAAGACACCTCAATCAGAAATCAGATTTTTAAGAGCACAGTCAAAACCCTCTAGTTTTATAAGACAGGGACTTAAGATCTATGACTGATGAATGAATGATTATATTTCTCTAACTACAAAAGGTAATACTTGCATTTTGTTTGAGTACAGAATAATTCCTGAAATAATTAAACAAACAGAAAGAGTTAAGACATGTTGGAAGGACTGATATTATGGCTGCTTTTCAAAGAAGTTTTAAGTTTAGAGGTGCTAATCCTATTAAAAAAAAAAAAAAGAAATGGGTGTCAAACTCCCTCAGGCCTCATTGAAATTCTCAGCTCATATCACTGCGACTGATTGCATAGGAACACAAATTAGAGTTAAAATGGAATTTAATTCTATCGTGTACATATGTTCATTTTTTTACTGCTATCATTCATTCATTGCTTTATTTTAAATGCACCTTTCATTCAGTGATTTGCAGTAATAAAACAACCACAGAGAAAACACTCCTCCTTCCATACCCCCCAAAATCCTAAATATTTAAAAGGAATAATAAGCAATGGACCATAGCATCAAGTGCCTTGAATTTACACCACTTCTTTGCCAATTTAAACTAGCTGAATACGTGGCCTCCCATCTTTTTGTGTTTTCTGAGGTTATTCTCAGCAGCACCTGCACAGTAAATAAAGGTACAAGTGCAACAAAATAGACTCAGACATATCAGCGAATGAGGAGCTCTGCTTCCCATATACATTAGTGAACTTTTCTCCTGACAAACAGGCTATCACCGTATAATGGGCTTTTCCTGAAGTTTACTGCGGCACTGTTTATAATAACATTGCATCCAGCCTGCCTTGTTGGTACTTTTGCATTGCAGGGTAACAGTTCTGAGGTGGCAGCAAACAGCTTCCGTGCTTGTGTCAGGAGAAATAAAACTGTTATTATTTCATACACTTCAGAGGCCACACTCGAACTCAGCAGTTCTGCAGAGCTGTTGTGAACAGAAAGCTCTGCTGTAGAACACCGGGCTGCCCCCTCAACAATAAACCGTCTTCTCTCCCCTCTGTGTTTGGCTTCCCGCCAGTTGCCCATTTGCTTTACACCATCAATTTATATTCACTGAGATGGTGTAAGGTTCTAGAACAGCACTGATTATCAAATCTGCCTGCCAAACATATGAGCAGTAAAAGCTGGTCTTCCAGAGTCCTACATGTATCATCCAAGGGCCCGATCCTGCAAGCTTGCCCGACAGGGAGCAGCGCTCAGATCAGCCAAAGTCAACAGAGCCCTGAATTCACAGCAGCAAATGCCACTGCTGGGAAAAAGTGCTAGTGGGCTGAAGTCCTCAATGGCTTGGCTTTCCTGCACAGAGTCTTAAAGGAGTGATTTTCAATAACCCCACCGTGGCATAAGCCCTGGCGGAGTCGTCAGAGAGAGCTTGTAGCTTTTGTCACATATTTTGATTACTATTTCATTCAGCAGCAATTTGCCAGATGACACTATCTCTTCTGGTATATGTGACGCAGTTTTTAAAAAGCCTTTAGAATAGCCATGCAGTCACTCATTCCTGGCTAATCCCAAAAGCTGAAAAACCAAAAAGCTCTTGCCTTCTTACCCCCTCCCTCATCCAAAACAATCCAACATCAGAGTTCAAAAAAATTAAAAATTTTGACACTTTAGAAAAAGACTTTAAACAGAATACACAGGCTGATATTTATTTGCCTTTCAAGTCTAAGAAGCATGCAATTCTTTCTTCCAAACTTTATACTTAATCATGAGGTCTAGGAATTTACTTATTTAAATGGAAGCTTATATTCTCAGAGGAAAGAAAAAACAATATTTACAGCTGGGATGGTTCTTTAGAAAGACACCAAATGTCATGAGAGCAGCATTCACGAGGACTGAAAACACTGCATTAACAATGGATTTTAGCAAATTAATTAGCCTTGCCCATTTTAATTTATCTTTCACAATGCTCTAAGCTTGTGAGAATCAGCCACAATGGGTTTTGTTCATAAGTTACTTTGCATCTAAAAAGAATTAGAATATTTCATGCTTGCTTTTCCGTGTGGTCATATATTGGCAATCCTAATTTGAATCCTTTCACCTCATGTGCAATTAGTTCTCACTGAAGCCAATAGACGTCATCCATACGTAAGGAAAGTGGGATGGATCTTTAATGAGTGGGAAGTAAATGTAACAATGAAATAGCTAATGAAGAGGTTTTACAGAAACAAAGCAGCTTTCTGGATTTGAAAGAAACCACCAGAGATAAAAACATCTACCTACTCTTTACTTAAGAGCTGTAATATTGGGCTCCCTTAATGCATTCAGAAGTATGCATGCATTTTCCAAATGTTTTCTAGCTATATTAATCACATCTCAATCCTAAAATGAACTCTGTGCAAGAAGACTTATGCACATCCATAGTGTTATCTGGAAGATTACAGCCTTTATTGCTGACTATTTGTAAATAAGGATAAAAGTCAGCGTAGGCATCTCTTCAAATGCAGCTTTAAAATACCATATGTCCTTATGCTTGTGTTATGTGATGAAACCTGACAGATCAAAGGACCAGATTTCCCACTCTACATTGATTATTTACTATCATTCATTTTCATGCATTTTAATATGTGGTATCTACATTTAGGTTCTTGAGAGCCAGAGAGAATTCAAGCTGCAATACTTGGATCCAGACTCTGAACTTCACATAGCTTGGGGATCTGGCATTTTGGTTCAGCTTTTCCATTATGTAAACAACAATGTATGTCAGATGAAGTCCACACTGTCTTCAAGCCTGCTCAAGCTGTCTTACCCCTTTTCTCCTCTCCAATAAATTCACCTTTTTCTCCCTCAAAAAAGGAAAAAAAAATTTCACAGCTAGAAATTCATAACAGATTTTGACTGCAGGCATCAATCCTTCAAATCACTGTGTAAGTCAGTGGCAGGCCATGTTGTCTTTCTAAACACAAACTAACAGAGTGACCTGATAGAGACAACAACAGGGCTTCTGACACTTCTTTTATTGCCCACTCATAAATTCATAAAGGGATGGATACTATCACCAACTGGTAAGTTTGCTAGATAAACAGCAACACCAATTTAGTGGCTTGCGTACACATTGTAAACCAGAGAATCTCTATACAAAGAAATCAGATAAATCAAACATGAGCTGAGTCTTAGAGGGAAGCAATTAAAGCTTTAAGGTAAAGTTGCTGAGGGAAGGCCCTGTATCACATTATAGTGTATAATAGAAAATGTGTTAACATGGAGTACAGTATGTGAAATTAAATTAATTAGTAATATAAAACACTTCTAAAGCAGCATGTCCATTGACAGATAAATAGATTAAACATAAGAGATAAATAACTCATTCAGAGATCTCAGCTTTTTTTTTTTTTATCAAAGAGAAGAAATGAAAAAAGAAATCAAACTTCCTAAAAGACAGAGGTGATAAAAGCATAGCTAAAATAGACATTTTAAAGCCGACTTGTTCGCCCCAGGCTAGTGATTGAAAAGAAAAAGCATAGCTGGACCATAAAAAACCTATTGGACCATATTTCATTTGCTATAGTATATTTAAATGTTTCACTGCACACCAATTTAAATCTAGTGCCTTATAGGCTAGTATAAAATACCTCAAGCTGTACTACTTTCTGAGCAACTGTAAAGAACCTTTGAGAGAGACTTCTTACAGATACCTCACATAGCCTTTCTTAGGGTTAGAAATACAAGGCTAAATGGGAAATTTTTTTCTGCTTCTTTTCCCCCCTACCAAAACAAGCACACGATCTTCTGTTAGGATTAAGGGCTGCTAGCACAATACAGACTGGAACAAGAGGAGCTCCCAGAGCCCACATCACATACAAAAGCTTAAAATGTTCTCTAAATTCCAGACATTTGTACCATGTACAGCTCTCCATGGTAAGCCCAGTCTGTGGGTCTCTACTTGTATTTTCTGGCATGCAACAGGTGAAATTCAAGGAACCATTCAATTAATTGCATATAAAATCCATACCTGCCTCTTATTCTTCACTGCTTGACTGTGTATAGCTCTCTTCTAAGCTACTACTAATTTCCCAAAGAACTTCTCCAGTTCCATCTGTGATTGCAACATAGAGCTGAGCATTTCCCTCATTCCAATTTGCCTGATGAAAGAATCTGATAGCACAGAACTGGGACAATTCTACTTCCCTCAGGTTATATTGTGGTCACTTCCCAGCAACGTCCTTGGTGGTACAGACTCTAACTCAAGGATCTCAGGTTTATGTCTTTGGCACCCAATTATGCTGAGGTGTCATTTGCTCTCCACCACCTGAATTAGGTGAGCAGTGCAAAAGTTACTGTGTGAATTGACAGTCCAGTCACCTTGATTCCAGTGTGGAACTTGCTATCCAGAGGAAAGTAAGTTTTGTTTTGGTGAAAGTAGGCTTCATTCCCACAGTGATAGGAGCCTACATGTTAGCCATCATAACACAAAATGCTTTTAAATCCTCCCTAAGGGAAATGTATTATCCACCATTTCTGTAAAAAATGACTGGGGGATGGGACATAAAGGTAAGTATTCTAGATATATGTCAAAATGAGCTGTTTCTCCAGCAGCCTCAGAAATGTGCATCATTGCTTTAATACAGATGGTTAGAATTTGTTTTAGTTAGATTTGTCTGGGTATTATAGAAAAAATATAACCTGTAGCTCTTTTGTAAAGCAGAATGTAAAGTCAGTATTCACCTGCTGGAAATTCTGACACTGCAGAGGGGCACTTGATCAGGATATTATGAAAAAGCAGAAGTTAGCAACACATCCAAGGGCAAAAGAGAGAGGGCACAGGACATACTTTGAATGAGAAAATCACACTTACTCTACAATTCAAATTTTAAAAGCATTTTGAGCAAGTTAGATAGAGAAATTAAAGCTGCCCTGAAGCAACTTTAATTTACATGACTGGGTGATTTGCTATCACTACGTAACTGCCAAAGCCTCACTACATTTGGCAACACCACAGAAGTAGCCTTCTCATACAGGCAAATCACTCACTAGTAATATCTGCACTGAATTAACCTGTGTAAGAATTTAAATACAAGGAGTGCATTTAAAGACCAATTCTCTCCTCATGAGCAGTGCTAAAAACCTGCAGCAACTTACTACCAGTCCCTCTCTTCCTAATTTCTGGAAAAGGACTCCTAAATTTCGACCTTTCAGTTTACTTTAAACAGAACAGGTATTCCTCTTGTAAGGCAGTATTTCCATTTGCTAAACTTTGCTTTGTAAATTGAAATTTAGTCTGCAGAATGTTTGCCCAAGCCTCAATTATTTTGGAAAGTTTTAGCAAAAATGATTCAGCCATTTCTGAAAATGAAATTAAAGAAAAATATTGGTATGCTGTTTCTTGCTATATTTAATTGAGGAGAATGTGCTTTGGAACAGAAGCATAACATTTGGAGAAGGGATGGCCCTGCTCTTGGGGATGCGCCTTTTGCCATCTCTTTGAAAATCCACCCACATTTGGCCAAGCTATAAACCTTTGAAAATTTTCAATTAGCACTAGTTTAGTAAAGACATTTAAGAGTTTGTCAGCTAAATACTTCAAAGACTCCATCTGTACTGAACATGCTCCAGCCTGTACATGCTGGCATCTGCAGCACCCCCACAGAAAAAGGGAGTGTGCACTGCTCCTGCTCTGAGCAGGATTTCCTTTGGAATGGTCCTTCTCCATTGCTGTGGACCTTCCTAGACCAGGGACTCCATACAGGGTGCTTTCACCTGGTCCCTCTCCATCCCACATCTGTGTGGCAAGAGGGACCACAGGGGAGTATGCAAAGCTGTGTGGCGTTTTTCTTTTAATGTTGGCCACCAAAGTCTGCCATTACAAAAGGCCTTCAGAGGAGTGCATTAGTGGGAGGCTCCTCTTTTGCAATGAAATGGGAGCTAAGTCAGGTCCCAGCACTTCATCCAGTCTCCATCACCAATGTCACCAGCCCTGATATTTCTTTTTCCTTCATCATTTCCCTCATCCCACTTCAATCCCAGGGTCCATGTCCAGCAGCTGCCTCCTTCTAGTTTGCTCCTACTAGCCTAATTAATTTGCAGTCACCTTCTCATGGTGCTCCAATTCTACTCCTTTACAACTGGAGTCTCCCGATTTCCCAGGGTACTGTCATCCTCCTTGCTCAGCCATCCCTCCCCATCTCCTCCTTTGTTTCACAGTATCTGTCAGTGTGACACAAACTACATCCTTCACTCTCTGGGACATCTTTTGACCCCTCTGCATTTAATTCTGGCAGCTTCCTCCGTCCCAGTCCTGGGTATCAGAAGGAATCCTAGGTATGGGATAATAGTTCATTGCTTCAATGCCTGACTGTGACTCTCAGCTACTTGGAAACAGACTTGCAATAGAACATCTAGTCCCTCTAGAGGGAGGGCAGTTTCACAAGCACAGCGTTGTGTGGGACTCATGATTCTGGCTATTTAACACTAAAATTCTGAAGGTTTAGCTATCCAAACTCAAAAAGACTTCAGTAAACATCTGTGAATTGTGATATTGCCAACACTTAGCTGTAGATAAATTATTGTATTTTTATAGGGAAAACAAAAGCACACTCCTAACACTGATCTGTAAAATCCTTCCCTCTCACGAATGGGATCACTAAAGTCTCTAGCATCGTTCAAGTTAAATATTGTGCACTATTTTTTTCCCCCTGATATATTTTGTCTTAAATTTTTCTTGACATTTTAGCTGTCTTTTACAGATCCTAAACAGGACATTGAGAATGAGTTAATGTTGCTATTTTGAAGTTATTGGTATGCCCTGTATATCAGAATCAGAAACTAAATGTTTTAAATCCTAAGATTGGCAGCGTCTATAGTTATGGACTTTTATTTCAATAAAAGTACTTCTAAGTACTTCTAAACAGAACTCATAATATATGTAATATAAATGTCTAATGTGTCAGGTGCTTGTAGGACATTTTCATTAGATTAAGTATTTAATTTTGTTTACATCTTAATAGTATCTCTAAGTTGTCTGAAAAGTTTAGCTTGTTTGTCTCACATGGACAAATTTTTGTGAACTGATTTAGTTTTCTCTGTTTACTTTCCCTGCTTTTCCATCAGCTCTACTGTACTGGTCAGAGCAGATGCAAATCAACTTTATTAGTCCAAGCAGATAAGATAGGTCTTGATGTTGGATAATTTTTTGTCCGTAAGAAGAGTACTGTTCATTTAATTACCTAACACAACGCTTTGTCTCAGAGGTGTTGTATCCATTGCACTGCATTTTATAGATCACTAAGCAGCATTAATTGAAGCCCAATTCCTTCAATTTGGCTATGGGAGGACTACATACAAAATGGGTTTTCTATTGAGGGAGAGAGAAGATGAAGACCAAAAGAACAATGAAAATTTACTTCGTATAATTTGAATTATTCCATTTTTGCAATTCATGGCAACATGGAGAGCTTGAAAGCTGAGCTTTTTATAACTACCAGCTTCACAAAACTGCAAAGCTTCTGGCCTCTCTGTCTTCTACCTGGATAAGTTGACCAACGCTCAAAGATTAGCATGGCCTGAAATGGCCTAACTGATCTGGAAAAGTCAAGGAAAACATTTCAGTCTGGGGGGATTTTGTTGGAATGGCTGCACATCTGAGTAAAGTCACCTCACATTTTTCTGGCTTCTGCATTAAGATTATAATATTGATTCCAGGAAATAATTTGTGACTTCCTTCCTGAAAGTCTGTGTGGCATCTGATCATAGGAAAGAGTCCATTAGACTAGGAACAAAAGGTTTGACAGAACCAAAGTGTTTGCTTCTTATGGTCAGCTCATGTGTTGCAAGTAGGACAAGGCTACACAGCAGCACACAGCACAAAGTTCTCAAGTTTCAGACCTAGTGGGCTATGCAAGCTGACAGAAAATTTTCTGTTTAGGTCTTATTTATCTTCAGGGCTGGTGTGCTTATGAGATGGGATCAGTGCTGTCTGTACATTACTTTGTCCACTCTGAACACTGCTTTTCATACACCTACATTTTGAGGAATTCCTGGAAAATGAATGAAACAAGCCAAGAAAAAGAGATGCTTAATTGACAGATTAGGATATTTAAAACAAGGAGTCAAACAAACAAACCAGAAAGTAGATCTCTTAAATCTAATGAAAAAGCAAAAAACTAAAGAAGAAAAAAATCAACAAAGATGGAAACAGAGTTCTATCAAAGGTTATGCTTTCTGATAAATGTTTTGTAAATTTATTTACGGAGCCTTACAATTAAAAATACCAAATCATTGTCCATATTGTGATAAAACAGTGAATTAGCTTTTTAGGCATGAAATTCCCTCAAAATTGCCTCTCTATAAGTTTGTAAAACAGAAATCCACATTTGCTGAAATATATGGCCTTTTTGCTTACAAACTTGGCACTTGGAAAATGAATCTTTTTGGCACTTGAAAGAAAAAAACTGTCTGCTGTAGAAAATTGCTTGCATATTGAGCACTGAAGGAAGAAGTTTTTAAAACTTCACTGAAAGGAAAGATTTTTAAAGTATAGTTTGCTAATTCGTGCAATCTCTGCATTGCGTGCCTGCATGGAAATCCCCAGCTTTTTCAGCATCTTGGAAAAAAATTTCAAAAAGTCAAACAAAATGATACTGAGGAAAGTCAAGGTCTGAGGCCTGGTCTTCCTCCCATTAGATTTAATAGAAAATAAAAATAAATCCTATTGTTTGTCCTCTTGTCTAAGACAAGGCTGGGAATGAGGTGTGGAAACTAAACCACATTGTCAAGCTTAAAGGTAGTCCTTTTAGGTCAGGGCTCTGGCACACCAGCAAGTCATTGTAGGAAATGCAAATTGCCACTTTGCATTGCAGTAACCTTTCTGTTGATAGGGGACTTCTGTCTCCAGGGCTGACAACCTGGCAAATTTCACATGCATTAAAAAAAAAAATCACACAAAAAATTAAACAAAACCAGAGTTGAGGAAAAACACATCAGTGTAGAGGCTCTATTTATAGAGGAGTTTGGACCTTCTGTGATGTATTTTAAGTGCTTTTCTTTTTCCACTCAATACATTAAAGGGACATGATCAAGGCTAAAGCAACTAAAATTAGACCTGCCAGCTGTGTTTTGGTTTGTGAGTATTCACAGGTCACGTTGTCCCTGTGCACTCACTGTCTGATCCATTCCCTGAAGGAGGCAAAACACTGGAACGTAAAGGAATTCTGATACCCCTTATGTACTTCAGTATAGTCTCTGCTCTCCTCAGAGTAAATTAGACAGACAGAAAGAAGCAAGCAGACACATACCTCTGATCTTGGAAAAAGCATAGGGCTCTTGGATTGTTATTTTATTCTTAGCATCTATGTTTGATCTTTCACTTTGGGAAAATGATAGGTTTAAAAAGTTTATACAAGAAAAAAAATACATTAATATGCTGAAATAAATTCGATTTTTGGTCAACTGTGCTATCTTTTACAACATTTTCTGAAAATATCTAACCCTTCCATAATCCTGCCAATGCAAGCTGAGTTTTTTGTGTCTTAAATCATTCATTAGTCTGCCAATTTTCCACCTAATAGCTCAGCTAATTACTGAAAAGCAGCTCTAGATAGTTTGCAATTGCTCTATAAAACTTACTATTAAAATTTTGAGGGGCAGTTTATCCAAGAGGCATTAATTTGACCTTTAATTTTCAGGTGGTGCAATCCTAACTAATTTGCTTTCACAGGTCAAGTAGTACACCTATAACTGTATAGTTTGACTGTTTTCAATCTTTGCATGTACAAAATAAAGAATTTTGAATAGAGAACATCAAAATTAGATGCAGTTTTGGATAGTTTGTCCTTATAAACCTGCCAGATGATCTCTGCTTTTGTCAGAACAATCATCCAAATGAGTCTGTCAAATAGACATGGGTGTGTTATTGCCCTGTAATTAAGGACTGAGAAAAATCTGTAATTTTCAAAGTACTAATTGAAAACGCATGTGGAAATGTTATATAGAAAGCTAAATTTAATAATCTTAAAAGCAATCTTTTCAAAAAGAAGTCCATATTTTGAATCAGGGTAAGTCTCTAGGAGAGGCAACTTTTTTAAAATACAAATGCAACATTTAAGCTCAAGCAAACCCTGGAAAACACCGGGTCAAAAGCAGCAGTGTTAACAGGATTCTTTACATTGCTCCTCTCTCCCAGGACCCCAGGATGAAGAAAGCAGTCGCACAGAACCAGAACAGCTCCAGCTCCCTCCTCACTGGACTCATGGTTCCTGTACATCTGTAAAACTGGCTCACAGGTGACAACACTGCAGAAATGCATCATACCCTCCAAATTAGCACCTAATTAAATTTGAAAGTGGGGGGGGGATGCTGCCCCATAATCTGCAACACTCATCCTCTAGCCCCTTTCAACTCCCCCTCAGTCTTTTGGGCATCTAAGAAGGTCTCACACTATGCAGCTAGACCTCTGGTGCCAAACAATATGGAATTTGTGACATGAGTTCATAAGGGAATAATACATTACAGAACAGGAAGGACATAAACAGGGATACATCACAGACAAAGAAAATATTTTGAAGATAATGCAATGACTTGCTTTGTTGATTTGCTTTCCTATCCTGTCTGCTGTTTAAATTTAAAATATGTATATCAAGGCAAAAGGAGTTATAGCTTAGTTAGCAAAATATTTGCAAATCATGCACACTCAGAAAGACAAAAACTCAGAGGTCTTAAATCAGGATGTACTTGGAAGCAAGAAAAAACAATCATACTATCAAGAAAGAGATAAGGATCCCTCTACCTCTACATGTGATCTTTTCCCTTCCAGGTTCTAACTCTCTGGAGCCCAGAAAACAAAGTGGTCAGGGCCCATGCAGCTGGTGAGAACTCATTCTGGGAGGTAGAGAGGTGTACGTGAGATTCTTTCCCATTCCCATCCAAAGAATTAAGTAAATACATGGTAACATCCAGGTGATATCTTACAGTCATAAAATATATTTTATAATACTAGAAAGCCACAGGACAAATATAACTTAAAGACTGAAAGGAGCAATGGTAAATGAAATCTATGGAGTCCGGCACATTTTTATTATCTATGCCGTGCTGTACAGTTTGTGTACTAAGGGATAGTTTTTATGATTTTCTCTTGCCATTTAACTTCAATTCTGCAGCTATACAGTTTTTGAAACAGCAAATTCTTGATTAGTGTGCAGTGATGATGCAAAATTATAAGTGTGAATTAAGGCAATACTATACTACATTCATGTACTTATCAGGAAGCATAATACACATGCTGGGTGGCAACTATTCAGCCACTGGAGTGACCTCACTAGTTTAATATGCTGAGAGTTGCTGTATAAAGTGAGAAAACAAGTGTATCAGCATGCATTAACCATGTTTTGCTGTAATCATAAGCAAGTTTTGCTGATATGTATTAACACAAGGCAACTTAAAAAAAAAAGTAGATGCCAAGTGTAAAAATGTTGTTGATATACAATGTATATTACAAAGTAGCAGTAGTAAAATGAGATCTAGATTTTTGTTTTTCCATAGATTAACTTGCTAAAGAGATTAAAAACAACCAAACAAACAAAAAAGCCCCCACCACACCACGCAACAAACAAACACACAAAACACACAACAAAAAGCTCTTATTTTGGCTATTCAGTTGTTAGCAAGTACATATACCAATGTAGACATTTACTGTGTGCATAGTCCTGTGCATATATCAGTACATACACAAGGAATATAGCACGTATTTTAATATGTACATATATTGTCATATATAAACACATATGCTCCAGAGCTTTCTTTTTAGTGTTTTTCTTGAATCTTTACATGAATAATATCCAGCATCATGGACCTTGAACACTGATGACTCTGGTTAACGCTTTTATCCTTTGCTTGAAATTACAGGATCAGTCTAGCCAGAATTTATGAGAACCAGACCCCAGACCTCACATAGCTCACATATTAGACCATTAGGTATCTAACTACCTCTGAACAATTTCAATGCATTATCTTGCCTTCTCCCTGGGGCACAAACTTCACTCGTCCATACTTTTAATATATTTTGTCTGCATGAAGCAGATCGAGTTATTACATGCCAGCAGATCACGACTTACAGAAATCTCATTGCTCTACAGTGATGCAACTAATATGTCTCCCTTCTCCCTTCTGAGACAGTGCAGTAAAGAAATGGTCAATGGCATAATTTTGACTAAATTAATTGAGACTGTATTGAATGCAGATTGGCTATTTATGCTTGCAGATGGGCTAATTAAATATTTCCACCTTGAAATATATTTGTGTGTGCGCATAAATGCTTATATACTGCTATCCATATTGACGTTGCTAAACAGAACAATTTTTCAAATTGCTTAGAATGCTCACTGCCACGCTTCACAGTGTCCTTCTGCTGAGAGAGGCTGAACACTTAATTTTCAAAGATAATGTAAAATCAGGGTGTTGTTGCCAAACATACCTTTGCACTGTGGGACTGGAATGGTTTTGTTTTGGGTTGGGGTTTTTTGATTGAAATATAACATAAAGTAAGATTAGAAATCAATTGACCTGTGAACTCTCTGAACCTCTTACCAGGGTTGCAAAGCCATTACGTTCTTTTCTTTCATTAGCTTTTTGTTGGAGCAAGGCTGAACAGGAAACAAGGGGGATCCTGTCTCTTCCCTAGAGGTTGTTCATCAGCTGGCTCAGTTTACAGCAATAAAAAAAAATTGGAAACATATAACAAGTCAGAAACCTTATATTTTTCTTTAAACATTATGATCAGCATTATAATACTAATATTAACTGCAGAGGACAATTGAGGAATTGCACTCTTTTTGGAATTCCTCTTCTGCAAAATGGCATGCACGTATTTTTTTCTGCATTAATGTACCTGCCTTTATACCGCAGTTCTAGTTAACAAAGTGATTCTAGTTTGGATCTGCTAAATTAGTTTCCTTTATAGCTTTCATTCTCAATGAACAGAGGATTACCCATAGCAATTCTGTACTTCAACTTTAAATTCATTCTTAAAAAACAGAAGTGAAAACCTTGCTTCTCCTTTCCAAAGCAGTTTGAAGTCCTGTTCTGCAAAGTGCTCAGTGTCTTGACAGAGACGCTTAGCGCCAGAGCGACCGCAAGAGAAACAGGGATACTCGGCACCTCAGGGAAGGCGCTTCACACTCCACAGGATTGGACACTTAATTCCTAACTAAAACAAACTCCATCAAAAGGTCATCAGTCCGGGAGACTAAAACAGTTTTGATGAAGTCCAGTCTCCCACTCTGTTGACAAGTGTCTCAATTATTTTCAACAGCTCTTGGTGTCTACATCAGAGGAATGCAGAGCAATCATCAGGCTGAGGTAACCACAGGTCCCTCTGTGAGAATCTGCAGAACATGCACTCCGAGCAGCGCTTCAAGACAGCTATTTTTTTTCCACCTGAGGTAGGAATAACTAATGATGTAACCAAGTTATCAGCTACACGTTTTGACATACCGGCAGTGCATGAACTAATGCCTTGTAACTGCAATGCAAGAAGAAATAGCCCCTCAGGATAAATTCTTTGGAAGTCTATGTGAGCAAAGCGATGAAATGTCTGGATGGAAAAATCTAGAACTTTTAAATAGGACTGGATAGGACTTAACTCTGATAAATTTTCCTGTGCGCTATACTACCTGAACAAGGTAAAGCTAATCTGGTACCGATTGATGAGTCTTTGCTGATTTGCCCTAGCATCTAGATTAATTTAAGATGTAAGCTGTAATGAAAAAAATACCACACTCTTCCTCTTTACACTCCCCTGGTCTTGATGACCAATAGCACATACCTATGACATACCTATGTTACATTATATACATATATATATATATATCTCAAACATCTCAGATTTCAACTTCCTCATTTTTTGACCAGCTGATTTTTCCATAACTGCTTTCCCATTGCTTGCCCACAGCTCCCTTGCCCAAAGCTGTGCTTCTCCCTCCTCATAAAGTTGCCAGGTGAGGTTTAGCAGTAAACATGTCTTTCAGAAATCCAGCTGCATCCTTTCCAATCTTTCTCTCCAACTGCCTCCCCAACAGAGCTTTCCAAGTGCCACAAACTGCACTGATTTTGGGGTTATTGCTACACAAAATTCCCATTATTCCTAGTACCTTGGCATTCTCAGGAATGCTCCTGAATGCCCAAGCTATTGTTGACAAGTGAATCCAAATGGTATGTGCTACTTTTGCATTTATAGCTTAGATCACACTGATGTGATGGGAGGCAAATCTTCCCTTGGTTTCTTCAAAGCAATATACTAACAGTAAAGGAAGGCAATGCACCTTTGTGAAAAAACGTCTTCTAAGCCTGCAGAAGATGCAAGAGTTAGGTTTTCTCTAAAAATAGCTATGGAGCTCCCTTTCTGAAATGAAATTAATTTTGGCACATAGTTTAAAAAACAAAACAGAACAAAACAAAACAAATAAAATTCAAACATCAACTTTCCCCCAGTGTAAAGCATAAGGAACGAGAAAATAACAAATTAAATTAAGACACGCAAACAAAGAGCATTGTTATTCACAGAATCACAGAATGGTTGAGGTTGGAAAGGATATGTGGAGGTTATCTGGTCTGACCCCTGTGCCCAGTCAGGGTCACCTAGAGCTGGTTTCCCAGAAGCAGGTCCAGATGACTTTTGAATATCTCCAAGGATGGAGACTCCACAACATCCCTGGGCAATTTATGCCAGTCCTCAGTCACCCTCACAGAGTGTTTCCTGTGTTTCCGTTTGTGCCTGTAGTCTCTGGTCCAATCCCTGGGAACCACTGGGAAGAGAGTGGCTCTCTGTTTTTGCACCTTCCCTTTAGGAATTCCTATACATTGATGAGATTCCCCCTGAGCTTTTTCTTCTCTAGGCTAAAGAGCCCCAGCTCTCTTAGCCTTTCTTTGTACAGAGCAAGATGCTCCAATCCCTTGATCATCTTCATGGCCCTTCACTGGACCTCCTCCACTATGTACTGGAATGATAGCTCAAAATGTAATCCAGGAATCATAGCTCAAAAGATGTTAACTACTGTCCATCTCTCATGCTCTCATATGAGAGAATGGGCCCTGGCAATATTGTATCCAAAGTGGTGTCTAAAGGAAGGTTTGGAAAGCTGAGTAAAGGATCTCTATTGACTAGCCTTGGTATCCCACACAAAAAGAAAAAAGAAAATTGCAGCATTGCTCCTTACAGTTCCCTCTAATACCTGGTGTTGGTTAGGTGCAAAATTATTACTAAGGGTTTTTGAACAGACGTACCACTAGTGGTAACTATTCACAGGTATGCTTTTTGGTCTTGCTAGCATTCATTTTAAGCTCAGAAAACTCATTTTTCTGAAATGAAAACACCACAAAAGAGGACATGAATGAAGGACATAGAAGACAGACTCAAAAAAAATGAGATGACCATATTAGCTGCTCAATAATTTATTTCTACTGTTTTCAGTGCTATGTCAACTGCTTATGGCACGTGCTGAGGAGATGACAGAGGGTTGTGATGGATATCAGCATCCATAAGGGCTCCCAGAAACTTAACCTAGGAAGACTTTCTCCCTCCAGACCACGGCAAAAGAGACTATTACTCTGATTATGAGAAAATTAATTGAAGTATCAATGCTAACTCTCAGGACATGCTTCTTGCTGCAGAAGGTTGCCTGCAATCTATTTTCACTTACTTGAGCCCAGGTTTAGTGCTTTTTGAAAGCACAGGAATTAATCCTAGACCTGTGGTCTTAATATTTATACAAGAAGCATATTCTTTCCAGCTAGACAGTGGCATTGTAGACCTTTCAACTTCCAAAGGCCTCTGTGCATGTGACCCTGCACGTCAGGTCGCTGCAGAACAAGAAAAAGGGGGAAAGTTGTGTGGGAGGCATGTAGCCCCTCACATAACCACAGAGAGTCCATGTACCAGATATGGCTCTGTCAGGGCCCTTTTGATTGCTAGATTTACACTTCTAAAGAGCAGCCTGGTGCTGCAGTTTCTCTCCCACTCCATGATTTCCCATGGCCCAGGCTACAGCTAACTGTCTATAGGTCTGTCTGGCACAAGGGATCCTGAAGCAGAACAGAAATCGTGTGGCCCAAAAGTAAAGCTGCAAGTGCATGACTTGTTTTCTGAAAATACATGGGACAGTGTGAAAGAAGTCAGACAAATGTCTCTTTCTCAGTGTTTAAGACTTGGCAGGTCTGCTAGCTGTAGAGCTCAGCAGCCTATATAGCAACTTCTCTTTGCCATCCAAGTTCAGTTGATTATTCACTGCAAGGCAGCCAAAAAAAAAGAATGGCGATAGAGGGCAATGAAGTCATATTGCTCCCCCTCCAACAGATTTCAGCTTGATCTCCCATATCCATATTTGGATTTCAATGGGACTCTCTACAAGTGCTGTGGATTCTGACATACAACTGCAGACAGACTTTTCTACATTTAAATTTGCTGTGTAAAAAACAAAGGCAGCAAAATCAGCTACTTTCATTCATTGAAATATAAATAGACAAGTATAACAACAACAAATATAGAGATTATAAAAATTATAACATACATTTGCCTAAGGAATTTATTTATTCATCTGAGGTACTTTTCTATACACATGTTATCTTCAGCCTTCTCAGTAATTTCCAAACCAAGATTTTTCAGGGAAACTAAGTTCAGAAATTTGTGCTCTATTAATAATAAAGCCTTTTTTGAACTGATGCAATTGTTTAAATTGGTTTTGTCTGTTGCTATCACAGTTGTTTTATCGCTAATATTACTTCCAGTTTATTTCAGAATTTCTGGCTTTCATAATTACAATTAAGTTTGCTTTGCATAGATTTTGCTCCAACTGACCACCCTGCACTAGAGCATGACCTAATGTATTATTTCTGTCATTAATTATTATTTCTATTATTAATCTGTAGTTTGAGGACAACGGAATTCACACAGAACGCCCACAGTATTTTTCAGTTTCTCTTCAGGGTATTTCTCTCTTGACAGTGCAATGCACCTGTTTTGATAATCTACCCTTGGAAGTTAATGGAGCCTGTGAATTTCCAGATGGCTGTGGGAAAGAAGGCTGTATAGTCAACAAACCTCTATACTGACAGTCTGATGAGATTTTCTATTGATCTCTTATCCTGAGACCCCAGTTCACAATTCCTACATGATCTCTTATCACATAATTAGTTTCCACTGGTCACTTGGGCTTACACAACACCATTTGTGAATAATATCCAAAATCTTATCTCATTTACATTTGATTATATTAAAGAAACCAAGATTCCACTAGACTTCTCATCAACTGCGTGAAAGTAGGAGGTGGAAATTTGGCAATTCTGAAATTACTGATTATTTTGAGAAGTGAACCTTTTTGAAGCTAGAAACAATATTTTGATGGATAGAGGTGCAAGAGAAATACTCATTTGCCAGATAGAAGAATCTGCAGAAATGCTGGTGGGTGAAAGAGTTCCACCTGGACCTCTGACAGCTGTTGGACCAATAGTTCTGAGTCCCACAAAACAAACAGAAGAGAGAGAAAATTAGAAAAATAGTTTATTTTGGGGTAAGAAGGATGAGAAAGGGAAGGGTAAATGTACTCTATTGTCCAGTTTTCTCAATTCATGACATACCAGCCTGGAAAATATGTTAATATTTTTCTCTCTTTTAATGCACTGGTGGAAAGTCAGAATGACATTTTCTCTCAATGTTGTCTAAGGTCAGGCACCTGAGTTCATCTTTGATCCTTCATTATTCTTAACCACTGTAGTTCAAGGTTCCCAACAAAGATTCATCATTACGTTCAGTGCTGCACAAATCTGTGTAAAGACAGCCTTAACAACATCTTTGTTGTTATCAAAGCAGCAATCTGGTTTTCTTAGTTACTAGGCACTGCCATATACTACGGATTTAGTGAGAGACGTGGTTTGAGCCTTAAGGAAATCAGGTGAGACATTTTGCAATTTTTTTTTTCCCAATACAATTTAAAAAATGTTATTCCCACTTTATCTGACTGAAAAGGTGTTAAGGACCAAATTCTATTATGATTAGTAACATTTCTTGATATAGTCTGCAAAACACTGAAAATTACAAAGTGCAAATGTTAACCACAGTGTTCTCACCAAATCCCCATTGCCTATATAAGTTTCCTCCCACAACTTCACAGGGTGTTGTTGTGTTTACCCTTGCTTCTGTGCTATGTTTTGTACTTCTAGGTCATAACACTACACCAGTGTTGTATTTAATTTTTGAATATGCAAA
Organism: Agelaius phoeniceus; assembly: GCF_051311805.1. Lineage (NCBI taxonomy): Eukaryota > Metazoa > Chordata > Aves > Passeriformes > Icteridae > Agelaius > Agelaius phoeniceus. Next base: position 33,732,237 of record NC_135270.1, on the reverse strand, counting down.
AGTTTGCTATATAGCTGGTTAATGAGAGAACTTTGCTCTTGTCTCAGTGAAGTCTGAAGATCCCACTTGCAATACTTCTGTCACAAAAGATGGCATTCTAAACTTCATACTGCTGACATAGCCCAAACTTCCTAAATGTTCAGTTTTAGTTGTTCCTTAATTTTGGCAACTGCCTTCAGGGATCCAGTATCTGAAATATCTGTTTGCCTAACAAAAATTTAAAAAAAAAGGCTGAGCTATCTTCCCACTGCACATGGTATGCAACTGAAGTACAAATATTTCACTTGATATTTATTATCTTTTTTGATGGCTTAGAAACTTCAAGACAAGTTATCTAAATAATTCCAGTGTTACATTCCTCTCTCAAGTCTTACCTCTCTAATACTTATCACACTGAGTACTCTACAACTTTCCATCCCTTCCTTCATTCAGAGGAACATTTATCTTTCCTGCTCATCAAAAAAAATTCTCCCCTCAAAATAGCAGTATGTCTGTTAAATGCATATATAATAAAAATAGCCCTTGTAGAAATCTAACATACTGCTTGTTGATATAGTGCTGATCCAGAGATTTATTGAAAAGAATTTTCCTATTCACTTTCTATGTAAATATTTGAAGATGGGGCCTTCTTATAGATTTGTCAAAAGATTTTCAAAATCACGCCAGTGCATGTCTTTAACTTCTTGTATTTCTGCTCTGACACTGACTTGAAGCTGAATCAATCAGTGAATCTTTCACTCAGTGGCTGCACTGAGTGACCTATGTAAAAATAACTTCAAATCCGTTCCCATGGCCAGGTTTAGAACCAACCATGATGTCAAAGGATGAGTTTTTAACAGTGCTCACCACTTTCACTGAGATCTTTCAAAATCCTGGCCTCTGTGCACAAATGTTTGCCTTGCATACCCTGCCCACAACCCTGCTGACACATTTGCTGTCTGTCTCAGCCGAAAGCACTGAAGAGCATTCCAGCAGAGTAACTTTCAAGACAGGTTTGATTCTAGACCCTGTGGAAAGGCTTGGTTGCCTCTTTGATTTGAATGACTCCTGTTGGTGTTTAAGCAGACAGATGTCAGTCTTTAGGCATCTCTAACATCTTCAAGGGCAACTTAATTAAAATAGCTATCTGTTAAACCAAAAACTCTTGCCAAAATCCAAGCCTACCCTTTCCATACTGAAAGCTTGTGACTGACTATCTTTTTTTGGCTTTAGTTCTCAGATGACTCTCCATTAGCTTTTTTTGAGACTTGGATCGAGTTCCAAGTATATAAATCATGTCAAAAGGCTGCATAATTTATTTTATTTGTATGAGACATGCATGAGAAGTCATATCAGAAAACTCCCCATAACCATTAATGAATCACACGTGTCTATATACATATAGGTCAAGTTTAGTCTGTGAACCAAAGGACACACCAGTTGTGAAGTCCTTGCCAATTGTGTACATAGTTTCCATAGGTTTGACTTTGTTCCTTCCGATTAGGAAGTGAGTAGAAACTCTTGAAGGACTAAGCAACTTTTAAAGTGCACTGAGGAAAGTAAACGAAAGCCATTCTGGTGAAACCAAGTGTTCTGACAACACTAAATTTGATGTAAGTGCTGCCCTGCTGGTTTTTGCCCTGCAGCTCAGACACCAACCTTGGTGCTTCTCGTTTACAGTACTGGAGTACCTGCTCAGATACTCCAGCTTGTTGTCTTTTAACATAGGCGAAAAAAAGAATGTTAATATTTCCATATAGGAAAAATCTTCAACAATGAAGCATGTAAAATGCTGTTATGTTGATTGAGCAGTTGGGGTTTTTGATATGTACCCCAGATATTTCATCAATATGGCAACACCTTATGTTACACTGCCTCTGAAGATCTTGGATCAGTCCCACTTGGTTGTATCCTAAGCCTGGAGACCTCAGTCTTGAAGTACCTCTCATTAAACAATGAGAATTAATGATCTTATGACCTAATATTTTTTCTTTCATATAATTTATGCAAGGTACATAGGCAAACTGCTTACATCTGTTATCAATACACTGTATTTAGGGGATTGAGTTTATCATACATACAGCTTCTCTAACAGTACACATGGTGATATTCCAAATAGCATACAGTCATTTAAGCTACATACACAGATAAATACATCTAACTATCATTTGTACAGCTGTGAATTAGTTTCAGAATAGTCTATAGAAAGAACACTAAAAAGGAATGGTAGCCTCAATTAAAAAAAAAAAATTAAAGAAATCGATTTTAAAAATTATTTTATTGTCAGTGTTATTTGCATCTACCTGGAAAATTATGTTTTGCATAACATGGGTAAACAAAGTGGATGCTTCTCTACTCTAAACCTTCCCAGAACAAATGAATCTGGATTCCTATCCTGGGCTGGTCAGGAGCAATGATGTAGGACTGTGCTGCCTAAACAAAGGGTCATGATACCAGCTGAAGCCATGGTGTTTCTGAGATGGGACACAAACCTAGCTGAGGTCCAGTAGCAGAAATGGTATTTGCAACTGGAGGTAAGGTCATGAGGCTAGAAGATAAAATTGTATTGAAGTCATCTGTAACAGTGAAGCCATACTCTTGCTAGACCTCCTTTGTCTGATATTCATTCAAACAGTTAAAAATCTAGCTGGCTTACCATCAATAAACTAGAAAGAAAGAGTTTCTTAAATATAGGGATGATCACTGCTCTTGGTATATTAAGACTGAACTTTGATTTTAGAAACACAACCAAAATCAAAATAAAACTTAATTATCATCTTTGAACCCTTTTGTGTAGCATTCCTTTCCACCAGAAAGGTTATTCACATATCCACTTATTTCTACAATAAGCCACAGCAAAAATTTTCTGGAACTATTTTAAGTGCTTCAGAAAATCAGGTGGGATCTTTATCTAAAGACTTTCATTCATGCTAACCCACTGTCAAAAATAATTTTAAATCTTTCTTGAAGTTTCTAGCAGTTAAAAGATGAAGTCTCTCATTTGCTGGAAAATTGTAACAACCCTTTTAGGTTTTTTGGTACAGATATTACAGATACTGATTTAAAAAACTATTAAAAAACCCTGAGGGTGTGGACAGTTAACATAAAAAAACTGCAAAATACCATGACAAGAATTAACATCTGTTTCTTTTAGGTGACATAGATTGGTTTTTAAAGTTTGATTTCTGGATGCTGACTAGAAGCCAAAAAAAGAAAAAAAACCTCTGAATTCTTCTGCATGGTTGGTTTCTGGAGAAGCCACCTAAGCATCAATAAGTGTCAGAGGAAATCAAAGAATTTCCATTTCAGGAAAAACTGGGTCCAAAAAATTGTTCTCAGTTCATAAGCACGGTGATGATGAGGTGACTTTTGTCATTCCCTGATTCCAGGAACTGTCAGGGGCTACAAGAGCCTCAGTATAAACAAAACAGTATAAACTGAAGGACTCAGAGTTGCTGTAAATCTACTGGCTGATATCAGACTCTTCAGAAGTACATCTAGAAATCAGTGGAGCACACATGTGCTCAGGATGTAGCTTGATATGTGCATGCCCAATTTTAGGGGTCTTTACTAATCTTCATGTTAGCTGCTCACTGTACAGTGACCATTGCATTGTGCTTACATAGGACTCCCTTTCCTACTTTCTTTTGAGATTGAGTTTGAAACAGATTCTAAAGATGCATCAAACAATTTTGTAGGGGCATCTGCAAATTTATACATAGCAACTAAGGAAAACAGTATTGTTATCCAAACACTGCAGGCACTGATTCCTTCAGAGCTAAATTCAGTAAAGGTGGAAATCAACATTTTAAAGGTGCCTTTTGTGGCATTCAGAATATGCAGATCATTAATTTCTGAGCAGAAGTAGGGGCCTAGGCCAAACACACCACAATAAAAAGTCGGTGCTCTTAAGTCTGCACATTAGGCTTGCCAGCAAAAGCTGGATTTCCTTGCATGTCATTAGCACCAAGTGAAGGCTTGCCACGCAAATCTTCCTGTGGCCAGGGCACAAGGACGGAGGACATGGATGCTTTACTGGACTGAGAGATGGCATTGGAAAAAGCTGCTCAAAGGAGAACTGATGCTTGCAGGGCCAGGAAAAGCCTCTGGCTAATGCAACACAAGGTGGTGCAGGAAAGGTGAAAAAAGCCCCATTCCCTTGGGAGAAAAAGAGGCTTAATAAGGCTCTCTTCTGGGAATGCTTCTGGACTGCACAACAAGATACTTCTGCACAGAAAAACACAACATGTGCTTATCAGTTATGGTAAAACATATGCCAGTTTAATTTTTAATCTTTCCTAGATGTCTGTCCCTATATCTACAGTACCAAGATTTATAAATTATAAAGACAGAAAAATATCTTATTTATCTGCACATATTTATTAACAGAAGGATTTTACCTTAGGCTATTGGCTGAAAACCTGTCAAGATGGATTCATATGACCACTACAGTGTGCTCCAGTCATTGCTGTAGTCTTGGGGCATCTACACAATTAACTGACCCTCATTGCACATCAGTGGCATGTTAAGTTTTTCATAACAACCTATGTGGATACATGTAACCTTACTACAATATATGAAGCACGTCCAATAAAAGGAACATTGATGGGTACTTTAGTCCTGTACTGCATCAAGATTTCATACAGTCTAGACCAAGAGAATTTCGTCATTGAAGAAACTATATCCTCCAAGCCTTTCCCAACAGTCTATATCCATTGTTAAAACAGAGAAATCAAAATAAATTAAATATAAAAGCTGGTGCACAAGATCAAGGGTGAAAGAAAATAAGATATTTACTGTGTTAAGTATTTAAATACATTCACCATATTGGCCACACCACAGTTAGTAGGGCTGAAAGCACGGATGACCAAGTTTAAAAACAAGCCAAAACACAACATTTTATGGAGATCAACATACCTCCCTGATACTGCTATGAATCCCAGATTTCTGGGTTTGAGGGGGCACTGCTGCACAGTTTTGTACATAGTTACATAAATTAGATTTCAAATCAAAATGCCACTTTCTTTTCATTGTTTTTCTTTCCCTCAGGGCCAAGAGCAGTGGCCACTGATGAAAATAGCCTTGGGACCCAGCATCCTGGAATCCCAGTACCTTCCTAAGTCCCACCAGTGCCAAAGTTTAGTCTTTTAAGTTTAAAATGAGGTAGATGTGGATGAGACAACTCCACTGTCTCAATTCCAGGCATGCCCATGTGCTATTTTCTAAGTCCAGCCAAAACCAGTACTCTCCTGTACTTTAAGGGCAAAAACCTTTGGCGCTATGACAAAATATGAATCCTGCTGCAGCAGTTCTTAAAAGCCATGTCAACAAAATTTGACATCTTAACTTAAAGTGCTGATGAAGATGAGTGAACTCAAAGTGAGAAATTACATGGGCAAAGGCTTTGCAACTCCTTTCAGACAACTCTTTTTTGGGCACATTATTTAAAATATTTCAACAATTCACTTTTCTGTAGAAGACAACAATTAACATATGGAAATTTAAACTCAGTACGTGGAAGCCAGAAATATCCAAAGAAAGACTGTGACATGCCACTGTGACTCCTAGAAGCCAAGTCCTTCACATTAAAATGTCCTGATTCAATAAAGCAAAGAAGAGTACAATATGACAAAAAGGTTTTCATTTCCATGTCTCTCCATCATCGATCAATACATTACTTTCTATCTTCTTTGAAAATATAATGTAACATTAAAGAATTTTCCAACATTTAAATAGTAATTTAACATCTTTTAAGCATTTAATGAAATAAAAATGTAGAAATTAGTTATTTGATACATAATATTGCAAATATTGATCTTAGGATAGACTTCAGTGACTCATGAACTCCATATTGCATAATAGAATAAACCTAAACCAGTCAATTCACACAATTCTGCTGTCATCACATAAGAGCTTTGCTCCACTTTCATTTATAGACTATCACAAAAAACTCTTAGTCTACATTATAATCTTCCTTTCACTAACTTTCCATTTAATCTGATGGCGTAAATTATATCCATATGAGATTCAGTGTACAATTTCTATTTACCAACCATAAAGTTGTCTCCTAGTAATGTGCACTACTACCTAAAAGTGGAACCTAAATTATGTCCATAAGAACTACAGTGTCCTCACTAAACATACTGTAGGCAATCCAGTTAAAAGATTCTGTGACTAGTTTTAAAGTATACCTAAATTATTAAAATTCTTCAACAGCTTCTATCAGAGGACACAGTGTTGAAGTGGACGTCACAGATGCACATTCACTTGCACCGTAAGTGCAATGATGTGTGCAAACGTCATTTTCCTGTGTGCTTTGTACATGCAATATTGCATCTCTTTCATATGCAAGTGACATTGTGCAAAAAATGAGCTTGTGCATTCACATACAGAACACTGCTGCTTTTCTCCACCACTGACGTGGCCTAATGGGACCAAACCCAGACTTACACAACTGGAGGAGGAGAGGCAGCAATGCTGGATCTAGAGCACAGTCCTGAGTGCAGTAACATGTCAAAGCAAAAGAAGAGCTGATCTGACAGCTGTTGCTTTCTGACACCACCAGCTACCTCCTATCTGCACCAGAGCTGGTGTAGAAACAGCATCTGTGTCAAGGTGCCATAGACAGATGTTTTGGGGTCGCTCTCGTGTGTCTCAGTGACAGCTGGGAATTATACTCTTTCATGTAACGTGCCTTTATACGTTAAGGAGGCCTCTCATAAATTGCAGCTAGTGCATCTCTAAATAAACTTTGAGGAGGCACCCCTAAGGGAGGAGAGTTAAGTACCATTTCCAAACTACTGTATATCCTGTTTGTACCACAATCCTGCTGTGGTGGAGAAAAGAGTCACAGCTAACACAGCTCAAAGTGAGAAATGATTACACAAAAACTACTAAAACTACTATTTTTCCTGTGTCATGGCAGTATCAGAATATAGCTACTCCCTGCGTGGATGCATCTACTACCTGAAGGGTCAAGACTTATTCACCTTGCCTGTGTGAGGAACTCACCCCAGTGGGTGTAGCTAAACGGAGTGAGTGGAACTTGGTCTTCAAGCAGAATATAAAAGCACCTTTAAACAGTCCAGAATCCGATGCAGCGTAACAAAAGTAAGGTACACCTTTCTAACACACAGGAAGGATTCCTCCTCTGCTGCCAGATGTATAGATGCCCTTCATGGACACAGCTGTTCCAGACCCTACAGCATGTCTCTGTCAGGAGGAACCACACTGACCTAAAACACCTTGGATAGTCAGCAAACTAGGGATAATGTAATGCATTCAGCCTCAGCCCTCTGACACCGTACTTGTACTCATATGTACAAGTACTTATAATGACTCAAAAAATATTATGTTAAATCACTGTGGGGGGCAGGGGAGGAAGTGGGGGCAGTGGAGAATAAAAGTAGTCTTTTTCAAGAATGAGTGTTTGACCTGCAAATTGGTAATGGAATAAAAAGTTATTCAAGAGGTTCATAAGTACTGTAACAGATTAGAAAAGGGTTTTTTCTCTGGACAAAACTTTGCTTTTAAAAACTCAAGAGGCTTGAAGTTTTGATTAGTGTTAGCTAAATACACATATATATGAATTAGTGTAGGCACTATTTTATTAGTATTTTTTAGGCAGTAGTAGTGATGCTAGTGAGAATAAAATATAATGTATTAGAGAGCATCAGTCTCTGAACCTTCCTAACACCAAAAGAAAATGCATATATCACAGGGCCACTGAGATAAAGTAACACTCAGCCCTAGAGGGCACAGATTTCGTCTTTATGTAAATCAGTGCCTGTCACTGCATGCATGATTCACTGCTCAGAGTGTACTCTTCTGTGACGAATGAGTCCCGCTTAATTTGGCAGTGATTATGCGGGTTGCTGGCCCTCTAAACCCCTTTGAACTTGTAATTGCTGCTGGTTTAAATAATGAACATTAAGGGGAGGTGGATTCATAAAACTGTGGATAATTACAATTTTTTTCTTTTTTCCTTTGTTTTTTTTGGGTTTTTTTTTTTCTTTTTTCCTTATTTTCCTTTTTTTTTTCCTAATGGAAAGAAAAGGCTTAGGAGACCACTGATAACTGTATCGTACCAGGCTGTTACCGAAATAAAACTGCAGTCTTGTTCAGTCTTGAGGAAGGAAAGGGAATGGAAAGGAGAAGAGGAAAAAAGAGAGGGAGATCAGAATGGCTTGGATGCCAGTAGAAAAGGAGGAGCAATGTTATTCATGAATATTCATAGCCAGTCACATCTGTAGCAGGCTTGCTTTCCACCTTTTTTTCTTTGCAGTACAACATGGACAAGAAGTGCTAACAAAAGAAGGTGATTGTGCAGTTCTATCAGGCTCCAGGTTTAATCTTTACAGAGCATATGGGTGAACTTTTTTTTTCTAATTTTCAAAGACTCACATTTTTAAAAAGTTGTGAATGTCTTTAACCAAAGGAAGTGCTCCCTCTCCCTCCCCCCGCCCATGCTGCTTTTTAAAAATTATGTTCCTGTAATTATGAATGTGAGGGAGTCAGTTGCCAAGGAAGCATGATGTGTAACATGCAGCAAATTTGTTCCTCCTCCCCTTTATGAGCACTTTACTAAATCCTCCAATATTCTTTGATCCAGTAAAATTGTGATTTGCGTGTGTAATGTATTGAAACAACGATGACAACAAAAATTGTTATTGAGGAGGGGACAGAAACCAAAGTCAGCCAAGTCAGGCAGCTACTACCCAGAAACAACAAAGAATGAATGATAAATTTAGCAGCCTCATGTTCAATTTTCAAACAACACAGCAGAGATTTATAGCTTTGCTGCTCCCATGGTAAACGAAGCAGCACACAGAAAGCATGTCTGTTTTTGATTTTGCTATGTTTCCCCCCTTTTTTGTTCTTTGCCTATTTGCAGTTGGGGTTTTTTTTTTTTTTTTTTTTAACTCTACATTTTCTTTATCCTGGTGTGAGATGAATATCAAAGGCCTAGTGCTGTTGGTAAGCCTCCAGCATACAAGGGCAGCTCAATGGGATGTTATTAGAACCTGCGTCACAACACGGCAGACTGTGATTAATAGCAACTGTATCAACGGTAGCAACTTCTCAACAACGCCCTCCAGCAGCTCTGAAGGGGCCATGTGAAGAAGAAGGGAGGGGAAAAGGGAAAAAAAAAATGTCTGCAAGAGCTGGCTACTAGAGGTTTAGCTTTGCACATGATTAGGTTATGTCAAAACTGTGTGAATGCTTTCTACCAGGACACAGCAGGGATATTTATTTAAAAGCACTCTACCAAATGTATGGGTTGATCAGTGCTTTATTTTGCCAGAATCAATCATGTGAAGAGGATCAGAGCAATGGAGAATAGGACACCGAAAAGACATGGAATGGTTAGAGTTTTAATCAGGGTTCCCTTCAAATGAAGAGGAAAAAGATTTCCCAATATTTCATGAAAATTTCTTAGAAAACTGCAGGGCTGCTAAGTTTTTCCTGTTGCTACATGAAAGAAAGCAGGTTTAATTTAAAATTATGTGTAAACTGATATCCTGGCTCTCCTTTCTTTCTTTTTTTTTTCTTTAATACAGTTTAGAAAGCTAGGTCCACACATCAAGAAATGTGAAGCTTATTCAAATGTCCCATTCCCATTCCACATCAGAAAATAGTCTAATAAATGTCCTCAACCTCAATGATTCAAATAATCCAAAATTAAGCTCTTCCAACTGTAGCTCATGAATATATGGTTTGGTCCATAGCAGGCCTGAAAATAAAATGTAAATGCATCAATGGCTTTTAAGCATTACAATCTGGATGTAAATTTCCAGCTCTGAAAGTCTTTAAACTTCTGCCCACCAGAAGCCTGGAAAAAATACTGGGACTTCTGGGATCTTCCTACACTTGCATCATTTCTTGGCCTCATCACCACTCACTGCTGGCCCTTATCTGGCTCAGTGGAGCATTTGTCTGGCCAATAGAGCAGATTTTATTTAGTGAAAACTAAGAAAAAAGCAGTTCTTAGAATACTTTTAAAATATTTAATGTTACCTGCTCCTTCTCACAAAATCTTGCTGCCACTAAGTAGTTTTCATTTCTGTTAACATAATTTAAAATATTTTAATCATTCTGCCATCTTCTGTCTCTCAGATAGAAGAGGTGGAATGTTCACCTACAGATGTAAATGATGTTAGTAATTTTGGTCACAAATTACACTGTTGGCATAGAATTTAGACTAAAAAAAGCATGCAAAACTATTTTAAATGTATGTATTAGCATTGAAGCAGATTTAATCCATATCTCAGTGAGTGAAGCAGAAGAAAAGTTGTGGAAGACTCATGGTTGGTTAGGAGAAAAATTATCAGCAGGTGAAAAGAAAAAAACAGCTAATAGCTCTGCAGATTAGATGAAAAGGTTAGGAGTGACAAGGAAAGCTGTGGTACACTGGTATATTATACTGTCCTCCTTCAGTAGATAGAATGACACAGTCCAACTGCTGTTGGACTGCTGTGCTGTTGGCCACTTCTCTATCAAATGCTCCCCTCATCCTTAATTGTCACAGTTCTGCTGAGAGAGCAGGGGTTGTTATCCAGGGTATTGAAGTCCAGAAGCAAATGAACATTTACACAGCACTGAAAATCAATGCCTGCTGAGCTATAAATAAAAAATAATAAATCTTAACTACATTAAAAAATGCAAGTAACTTTTTATTTCTTTCTCAGAAACACACAGCTTGCTCAACAAAGTACTGAAATATGCTATATTTGTGCCAAGGACTGCAACACACCCTTCAACCTGTTTATCTTTGAAGACCATAATTAAGGAGGCCAAACTGGTTTACAGTCTACACAAGTTGCAAAAGAACTGCATTCACAATTTTTCTCAAACACTAATTTTCCTTATCTAAGAATCTTGCTTGATTAACATCATGGGGCAATTAGCAGTTGAGTGAAGAGATTACCTTCTGTTGCAAAAAGACAGTCAACCTTTACAAGTTCTACAAATGAATAGTTTGGACTCAGTTCTCAGCTGTATCCAAGCACAAGGAAACCAAACCCTCCTGCTGTTCTGATCTCAAGGCTGGACTGAGCTAGTCCAGTACCTGATACTGCTTAGTGCTGCCTCCCATGTTTGTTGGAGCACTCCTGTCAAACCTTTTCCACACAGGAATCACCTCAGCACTTTCATGACTGCCCAGGCACACTTTCACTCCAAAATGAGGGCAGAAGCTGGTAAGATAACCACCCATTTTTAACAACACATACCCATCAACCTATACCAGTGTTGCCTCTGCTAAGAAATTCTGATGGCAGCCTTGCTGTGCTATCCTCAGCTTTCCTTGTAATAGTGCAATATTCACACAGATGAAGCCTCTGATTTCTTAGTCCCTTAAGACACAATTCTACAGACTCAGATGAGTATTTTTCTTTCTTAGCAAAAAGGACTAATTGAAGATTACCTAGGAAAAATTGGCAAAGTGGACCAAAACAACTATAGAATAACTATCACAATCATGAGGTACCATAAACACCTTTCACAAAGGGAAGGAGAGTGAGGGAAGGGAGAAATAAGCTTTTTCCTTAACCTTTTGCTAAGATTTAGCCTAATACACCATGAGAACAGTATACATGGCATAGAAAGAAGCAGAGCCATCACCAAAAGCTCATCGCTCAGGTGAAAAACAGTGTAGATCACCAAACCCTCTAGCAGAACAGCGTCCAACCTGCAAGTGTCCTCTGGGTTTCCTGTGTAGGTAGAGGGCCACAAAGCTGTGGCAGTGGGGCTTTGAAAGGTTGATGTCTGATAATGGCTTTTTCATCAACCTCCTATCAGCATTCCCAACCACAGAAGTTTGCTCTGCACTTGAGGTTTCTAGGAAGGATGAATGAAGACTGATGAGGGAGGATGAAAGAAGATGTGGAAACCCTCAATTCCCTAAATTCTCATCCCCTGCACCTTTTGCTTTGCTGAGCAATGAATAAATAATCAGTACTAATGTTATTAAAACAATCTTACTATCTCAGGGTCAAATTCTGATAACAAATGCATGGCCTGACTGGCCTGCAGAAATGCATTTGAGGACAGTTACAACCAATCTGGAATACTGGTGATCTCTACATTTGAGCTAAACCAAAATTATTTCTGCTAGGAACATGGAAAAAACTGGCACAAAGAAAAAGCTGTGACATGAAGCATTTGCTTGGAACAAGTACAACTTACTCCTGTCTTCTGTATCCTCCAGTGTGATTTTCAGAAACAATCAAAACAAAAGTGACAAAACCCAAAAACCACAACGAGCAAACAGCAGCTTTTAAGTGCTGTGGGAACAGAGACGTTTGTTTAAGTAACCACTGTTTAAAAAATGCATACATAGTAACACCAAAATAAACAGCTTGCAATGTTGTTTATTTTAAGATACACAATAGTAATGTAAAGTGCTGCAAGCTCTGAATTCAGGGTATACTAACACTATTTACAGTTGCGAAGAGCTGTAGGAAAACTAAGCTCCATGCCAGAAGACTCCTTGTTCAGAGAGCAAAGGTCAGTTTTCACTGCTTTTGCAGCTAGGAGGATTTCATCATGCAGCCATGGAAAGCTCCTGCTCTCATTTCTCAAGCAGGTAACTCCTGAACTGCATATGAAAATCCTAATAAAGGCATGTCATGCCTGTCTTTAAAATGGGTACCCAAGCCCATTCCTGGGAAGTAAAATTTAGAGGGAGAAAAAGAGATCTTTGTCCTGTTGCTTCACTTTAAAATCCTTCCAAACATGCCTGACTTACTAGCGCTATGTTGTGCCAGACAGAAAAAAATACCCAAAAGGAGAAAAATAAAACTAAGCAGTGGTGTTCTGAAAGGTGACTGACTTACTGAACAGATTTATGTCCCTGTGTGTCTGAATTGCATTTGATTCTCTGCTGACAAAAAAAATTATGTCATTGATTCCAATCCATAATAGAAGTTTGTGATATTTTTCTTCATAAAGCCAGTCTAGCTATAGGCAAGAAAACTGGACTTTTTTTCTGGCCAATCCATCGTCTATTTATTATTGTAATTACATAGCTTTACCATTGTAATTGCAACATTATTGTTATTGTATAATCCTTGTGACTGCCAATAAATGAGCCAGAAAGAATCCGACTTGGATCTGAGATCCAAGACTAAATTTCTAATTCTGGCAATGAAGGAGGAAAAAATAAAAAAAGAGGAAAAAAAAATAAAGCATTTTTCTACCATGAAAACAGAGTCCATTTGATCTGGAAGGGATTGAGATGAACATGGAACTCCACAGTTACATTGTTATAAAGTAATGTTCAAGAGTAAAATTTCATTTTAAATTCAAAATACAATCTCTTTCTTCCTGATACTTTTGAGGAAAGCTGTGTGTGAAATTCAGCAGCTGAAGACAGCAGGCACTCAGTCAATATTTCCTTGTGGTCATTCTGCCTCTCTGAGGGCTCAAGCTTTGGTTTTGAACAATGGCATCAAATTGCCATAAATGCCTGTAAGTGAAAAGCAGGTGAAAAAGCTATGTTTTTCACCCATTATGGCATTCAAACTTCTGTGTAAATCCATAGCCAGCTCCATTTTATATTAAATTTGCATTGAATCCATGACTTTAAAAATCAACATTTGTGTTTTGAATGCTCAAACAACTTTTGGTGTTTTGGACTGATGTTTCAAAGAGCAAATGTTGGAGCAGATGTCAGATATACTGGGAAAAGACCAAGCTGAGTAGAGGTTGATTTCAGACCTGTACCTTACCCAGATATTGCTGAAACTTCACAAGTTGTGAATGAAGATCACTGTATGTATTGTGAGAGTTTCTGTCTCTGAATATCTGAAAGGGAGGTGTTTTTTACATAAGTTTCTCAATACAAAGTTGCTTTCTTTGTCAGTTTTACAGAGCCCAAGCCTGGCTGACCTTCAGCATCCACTCCCAGTGCCTGAAGGAACAGTAATTAAATATTTCTCTTAAGCTTAGTTCTTCAATTTGTGTCTCAAGCCCATTTCTAGTTTGACTTTGTAAGTTAATTTTGCAATAATTTTTCCACTGACAGATAAATGAAACGTCATTAAAAAAGTTGAAACAAATACAACATAAACTTAAATCTGAAGGAAGCCAAATTTGGAAAGGCTTCCTTTTGAAAACAGCTCTAATTTCAAGATACTTTTCAGTTTTTAATCATTAATAAGAAAACATGAAAATATGAGAAAACCTTCAGGCAAGACTACTTTAGTGTAAGCCCAGGAATGTAAGATGTTTCTCAGCAGTATACCTTCATCTGTTTTTTTGGAGTCTCATTTTAAAAGTGCTAAGCAAAGGCACTTCCACAGATTGTTCTACAGTCTAAACAACTGGGGTTTGGCTGCTGAATTCCATTATTCCTGCAAGATATTTTGTTCTTCTTCAGTATTTTCTCCTGTTATCTCTTTGTAGCCTGTGCTTATTCACTGCTTCAGTATACACATTCTCTGTCTAGGGCTAGATCTTGTATTTTTGGGATGGATGGAAAGAGCACTGGAAATAACAATACAGCTCCCATTTCTCTCATCTTTTTTCAGTCTCTGTTACCCTTTTTGGGGAATAAGGGCCCTGATAGTCCAGGCTCTCCAAACATCCTTCTGTATCTTTCTCAGACTCTCACCAGACTGGCCTCAGGCTAGTTTCATAATCCTCAAAAAAAAAAAACCAACCAACCAGTCCCGATGTTCAGCATGAGATCATAACATGGTGATCTCACTCTGAACATTACCTTTCACTACAGCAGCTCTATTGACTTCTTTGCTTAGAACAGTTTGAATTTCCCACCAGCTCTGTTGTGTGATATTTGGCCTCTTTTAGGCAAGATACTTTTTCATGGAGTGAGCCTAAAGAGTACTGAGTAGAAAGCTCATGAGTCCCCAGGCCTTGTTTTAAAGAGTTTTCCATCTCAGCAAGAAGTTTGCTGCAGAGATTGTTTGGGATGCAGTAGAAGATGTTAGTGTACTGCTGAATTGGAAAGTGCAATATTTTATCTTTTCAGCTGGGGCTTTGAACAGGATTCAGACCCCAGGAGCCAAACTCATGATAGTATCACAGCTCTACAGTTATGTTTATTTGTACCCATTCTAGAAAAACACCATAGTCCTGTTCATTTGTAGACATTTTATTCTCCTGCTGCACATATTGTTTTGCACTGGTTCCTTTGAAAGCATTATTGCTTTCTAAATGGACAAGTTTTGGTAAATAAAAGGGAGAGAAAATGGCAAGAGCTCCTTTTCCCAGAAGGTTGGTTGCATCCAAGAGCATTGTGGGATGTAAGTTCATAAAAGCCAGGAGAGCTAAGATTAATTATAGCAGTAAATTGTCTACAAATGTTTTGGTTAGATATGCACAAAGTAGTGGGGTTTTTGGTCTGAGAAGCATTTGCTTGGCAGTTTATGGCCACCATACAACACATTCATAGGTTGTAGGCTGTTTAAACTTGAGGTGTAAATGGGCATATTATGTGAAACAATGTGGAATCCTTAGGATTATCCTAAAACTCTGCAGTTCATTCCACCATCCACAGAGAAGTTCATACCAACTCAAGAAGCACCTCTCTTTCCTAAGCAATGTTAGTTAGATCATGCACTAAAGTTCCCCTGTGTAACTGGAAGAAATTGAAATGAAAACAGACAAGACCAAGTAACACAACTCTTGGATTAGTCCACCAAAAGAATAATGAAGATGGAAAGGAGAAGTGAATCAAATTATTTTCCCTCTATTTTTTGTTCACAATAATTAACACATTGTTTCTGTTTAATTTCCTACTCTATATCTGAAAGAGAAAATCAGAATATCCCTTTATGGTTGAAATTAAGCACTGTTTGAACATTAAGATTTTGAACTGATCCCTCAAATTAGCCAACTTTCTTTGCAATTAATATGTGCCACTATTCCTATGAAACACTCCTTTGCTGACTCCCTCAAATATATACACATCACTTTTCTGACCACATAACTTTCCTTATTCCAGTTGTTATCACACATATGATCTTGCTCCCTATTCATACTCCATAACCCTGAACAGCCCATTTGTGAACTATCCAAAGAGCTGTCAGCTATCTGCACATGGTCCTCAGTAGGCAGGGACCTTGCCAGTATGAAATGGGGACTTGGCAATATCCCTTCAGCCCCTTACTCTTCGCTCTAAGTCACCCTCCTGTTTTATGTTTGTTCCTTTAAGCACAAGTGGGATACGCAAGTGGGAAGCACCTGGCTGAGTCAAAAGGGGCAGCAGAAAGGATCAGGACTGGTTGGAAAGCTGGCAAAGTCCAACTTCACATGAGGACACTCCCAGACTGTTGAGGAGGGGAATATCCACTAGCAAGTTCTTGAAGTACAAAGTTGCATTGCTTAATTTCATTACATTCCCTTTACCTCTCACTGTTGCCTCTTGGCCAGCAGTTGACACTCAAAGTTCTTTCTCTTGGTGCTTTTTGGGAAAGATATTTGATAGCATTTACATGCAGTAATCACCACATCAGGAAAAGACCTGACAAAATTAACACAAGACCAAGACATTTGCACTGAAGTAGCTTGCAGATATCCTATGCTTTCATCTACAGTATAGACCAGCAAAAATATAACAACATTAATTATATATTAAATGCTCCTTCATAAAGATAAAATTCTCCTGAACTTTCAGTCTACAGAAGTTCAGGTATTTGTACAAGCATAGCATGACTGTCATGCTCTTTCAACAGCAGGATAAAATCACAACACAAGTGCAATTTTCTATAAATCAGCTGTTGCAAAGCAAAAGACACAGGCCTTACGCAGTGTTTTCCATCTGTAAATACAAAAAGCACTTCAAAAAGCAGCCATAATCATTGTGCCATACTGTTTAAACAGGGAAACTAAGGCACAGTGTCTTCTCATGGTCTCAGCTAGAAGGAGAAGTGAAAACCCCACAGGTCTGCCAGAGCTCCCTCGTGCTACCCCATCCTGGGGCCAGTAGTGAAACTTGTGTCACAAGAGAATGTGACAGCAGTTGAGCACTAAAGACATTTGTCTTCCTATCATAAAATAGGGAATCACTGAAAGAGTTATTAAGAGTAATTCATGGATAAAGTGGCTAGAGCATTTAACACTTACTAAGTGTTTTTCTGCCTGTCTCCCATTATGATTTCTGGCTTTTTCTACATATTTTCTGGCTTTTTCAAAGGGATCAGAGTTCCACTGGAATTAGTGGAAGGAGGACTGAGAGATACATATTGTTAGTCACTAATTTATGAATTATCTGCAAATATTTGAATATAAAGACTCAAACCCTAATTTATCAATTTACCTGTGAGGAAAAATAACTGCTTTTATAATGGTCTATGTAGATATACAGCATATCAACTAACAATGTAGCTTACATAATCTTTGAAGTTTTTTTAATTGACATAACAATGTTAAAGTAATCTAGACTAGGCTATGTTCTTATGAAAATCTACTCCTTTCACATATTTAGTATATGTTAAGAAAGTGAACAGGAACTTTCCCATTGCTATCTGATTTAGTCAGATGGTATTTCCACAGTATATCCACTTCAGAATATCAAGTTCCCACTTTGAAATGACCAAATAAGAGCTTGATCCTGATGACAGTCAAATTTTTACAGCACTAAAAAAAACTGATGTATGAAGGTTTTTTTAAACACTACACAAAAATATTTGCTTCTGTTTACTGAGCTACTCAGATTTATTATCCTGAGATTGTAAGAGTACGTCATGAGATGTTAAACATTTTATGGACATAAGCAGTCACCTGCTACAAATAAAATACATATTTTGAAATCCCATCATAAAAAGGTAAAACCAAGATTTAAAAAACACTTTATGGCCTATCATCCAGTATCAGACAAAACAACTGAAATTAGTTTTGGCAGATTTGGGGATAGCAGTTAAAAATAAAAAATAACAAATATAAATGCATGAAAACTGTATTGCCATAATGTTTAAAGATAACTGTAAGTCTTTAGAGATGCCAATGATTGCTTTAGATATTACAAACAAGTGCTGCCAATCAACTCTAAAATATGTAATGCATGGTATTCTAGGTATCATAACTCAAGGCAAACTCCACAACAATAGGAGTAATATTGTCTGCCACAAACTACTCTCTTCATTAGGCAGCAATAAGAATTGACACATGCATTTCTTTGCAGTTGTGGAAATGTTGGCAGAAACATGATTTTGTCTTTTGGGGTTTTTTTTTTCCCAACATAACTCTAATTTTACTGGAAACTTCCTTGAAACCAATTGTCCTGCTCATGAATCTTGAGAAGAAAGTTTTAAACATATCCTGAGGCAAAGCTGCGAGGTAATATCACTGCACAAACAACAGCAATTGTATTTTCCCTAAAAATATTTGTTATGTCTATGTATAATCATGTGCTCACACTACAGAGAAAGGGAGGAACTATGAGTTTTCTGAAGACAACAGCTTTAGGTAGTGGGCCCTGAGGACACTCCAAAAACTTCTCTCCTCTAGCTGTGATCTTGATCTCCAAAAGGTGCAGTTCACAACATTTATTAGAGCAATGTTTTTGGAATGAAAAAAGTGTTTAAACACTTTACATTCACATACGCTTTGCTTAAACCACTTTTTGCCTTGTGAGCCTGGCAGCCACAACTCTATATAAACGAATTCTTGTCACTATCAGTTCCTTGTTTCAATTACTTTAAGGAATTCATTAATTGGACTTTGGTTCTTTTCTTTTCTTTTCTTTTCTTTTCTTTTCTTTTCTTTTCTTTTCTTTTCTTTTCTTTTCTTTT
Organism: Agelaius phoeniceus; assembly: GCF_051311805.1. Classification (NCBI taxonomy): domain Eukaryota; kingdom Metazoa; phylum Chordata; class Aves; order Passeriformes; family Icteridae; genus Agelaius; species Agelaius phoeniceus. The sequence goes on along the minus strand of NC_135270.1, from coordinate 33,713,503 downwards.
CTTTTCTTTTCTTTTCTTTTCTTTTCTTTTCTCTTCTCTTCTCTTCTCTTCTCTTCTCTTTCCTTCTTTTTTTCCTTCCTATACTGACTCTGCAAAGCTTTGTAATCTGACAATAACAACCAGAGAAAAACAGTGGCTGATCCTATCTTTTGCAGGCCACATTCAGCTTGCTCAGTAGAGGCTTTTTAATCAAACTTCAGTTCAAACCATGCACATGTTTTTTGCTGTTCTCAGGAATCTCCTGTTTGAAAATGGCAGGTAAAATTTTAAACTGGGAAGTAACATCTAGCCACGTTATCTGATGGCTTGGCATTGGCTGACCTCATATGTCACATGAATGAAATTCACCTTGCTGCAGTCCTGACACATTGTGCTGCCTGTTGATGAGGAGGAGGCAAAACCAGGCAGGCTGGTATAAAGATAAAAACAAGGAGAGGAAAAGGCAAAGCATAACTAGCTAATATCAGACAGGGTACTGTGAAAAACTCTTATAGCAGGCCTAGAAGAGGCCCATTAGGTAGACTCAACAGCTTAAATTGTCCTAGTTGCACCAAAAAAAGATTTTGCTGCAGCCCGTCAGCCTGCCATGGATTTGGGGACAGAAAGGCAATGAAAGGGATAGGAGAGCTGGAGGGGAAGGGTGGTGTGATTCATTTACTTGTTCCTTGCAGGATTCACAATTTGGGGATTCTTTGGGGGTTGGGGAGGGTGTGTATGTGTGTGTGTGAATTTCACCCTATATATAACTAGGAATCCTATTAGAAAACAACCCAGTGACACTGCAAATCCAGTATTTCTCAGCATGCTATTTTTGAAGCTGAAACACACAACATATTTTGATCTCCAAAGAAGCACAATAAAGATCCTCTCTTCAAAATAAAATGAGAAGTAAAAAAAAAACCCTCAACCAATTGCACATGTAATAATTTCCAGGCCGGCTTCCTGTGATTGTATCCGATTATTTAAATTTTGGACTGTCTCTTTAATTTGAGGAGCAGGGAGAGAGGCGACAGATGGCAGACAGAATTGACTTATGTCCTCTATTCTTCTGCAGAAGAAGGGGGAGTGCAGAAAGTTTGATCGAGGCAAAAGCTACAGTACATAGGGCTGGCTATAACTATCTAATAGGTCTTTTGACGGATCAGTTCGGAATATTTAGGTTTTTTTCTCCCCCAGACAGGCTTTGTAACAAACCCACAGTCCTGGAGGTTGCCATGGGTGACGAGAGAGCTGACATCCAGTCCCAACTACAAATAAGCACATGACAAATGGGCCCAGAGCCCTCCGACAGCCCTGAACCTTGGTGACCCCCTAAAAAACCCAGCCTCCCCATAGCCTGTGCCCCCCCAAAAAAGCATTACTGAGTATATTTGTCAAAACCGAAAGCTTGCACTTAATTGGAAACACTGCCGTGTAACTGAAATGCTTAGGACAGCATGTACAAGTAAAAATAAATCATGCAGCATTGTTATTTAATGCGCTGTGACATCATTTCCTGAAATTAAACAGAGATGACACAGATTCAGACAGTCCCTGCTAAGGTTCAGTTCAAACAATTCACAGATGTTTTCCTCCAGCCAGCAGAAAACAATGCGAGACTTAAAGCACTCCTCTCCCTCTGCCCCTCTCCATCTTCCACTCCCTCTCCTCAGCCTTTTCACTGGTACAAGGAGGTATGGCAGTTTTATAATACATGCTCCCGCAAAAATATTCTTTTTTTAATTTAATTACTCAGGCTGTTGTACTAAATAGATGGATCATTGTGTCACAAAAGCATCAATTTTTCAGAAGAAATAACAGATGTCTATGTAACAATGATTAGATTAACCACTCCCAGACAAAGCTAGCTTTTGAGGCCCACACACCCCATGACCCTGGGTTCCCTCTTCTGTAGGGGGTGGATGTAGAAATGTCAGATCTAATCTCAGATTCCATTTTTAAAACAAACAAAGCCCCACCCCCATCCCATTTCAGCTCTTTTCTTTTAAGATTGTGGTGTTTAAAAGGTATGTGAATGTTTGGTCTCTTGCTAATTCTTCAGGATGCTTTCATGGCTGAGGACTAGGAGCACTCAGAGGATGAAACCTTTCAGCCTGGGATCAGAAGTGTCATTCTGAGAAAGATTTCCGGATTTATTCTGCCCATGCTGGTGACACGGTAGTGCAGACAGGCAGGACAGGAGGGGGATGCTGATGACATTAGGCAGGGCTGTGCTTCCAGAAGCAATAACTACAAATGTTAATGGCCACCACAAGCCCTTCTGAGGAGACACCAGAGCAATTCTGGGGTACAAAGAGACACAGCTCTGTTGTCCTGAGGACTGCAAGACCACAGGTCATGGGAGTTTAGCAGTCAGGCACTGATTTTTCTTTAGCACTGGGGGGTGAAATCATTTAACCTCTCCTCACAAAAGTTTTTCCAGCTGAAAAATGAGCACAATATTATTTTGTAGGACATGCTTCCAACAGGGTGGTGTTTGTACAAAGAGGTCTGTTCTACACCAGCAGGCAACTTATTACCTTGCTGAAAACAGCACACAGCCTAAAAGCAGACCTGGAATAAAAATGTAGCTTAGGCTCCTCCAGCTCTCTGACCCCGTGGTGCCCTGAGGTGGAGATGGCAGCCACGCAAACACATGTGCAGGTAGTTTTATAGGAGAATCAGAGGACATTGTCCATCTCCTGTGTGTACCCTGGGAGGCTATAGCATGTTACAATGCACTCCAACACACACACTAAAATACACTAGAATGACTGCACATTCCTGTATTATCTGGAGTCTCCCAGCCTTCTTCTTGCCATTTTAACTGGACAGAAGTCTGTTGTATTTTTGGGTTTTGTTTTGTTTTTTTAAAGTAGAGGAAAAACAACAATGTGAAGAATGCTTCTCCCAGATCACATCTCAGTAAAGCTGTTCTTCTGCAGTTTGATGTGAAAGTAAGCTGTTCAGTGTACAGTGCAACAGCCAGCTATGTTTATAACTTTTCTTTAAGGTATTATTACTAAAATAAAATATGGAAGGAGATATTTTTGAAGGTGGGTTGGATTCGACTTCCTTGAATACTTGCGCCAAGATTGGCTTTGGACAATGACATTCATCTCTAGAATCAAATCTAATGAATAAATAAAATAGCTGCCCTGTATAAAAGGCTTGATAAGCCATTCATCAAAATATGATAGATACACATTTTATTCTCAGATACACCCACATAAATAGAGAAAAAAAAATCTGTTTCAGTGAGACTATTCATATTTTCCAATCTGGACACCTGAATGTAACAAGTTAAGAAAATTAATTCAGGTAAGTACAAAAGCTGTGGCTGGTTCATTTTATCACCTTCCAGGAGAACTTTAGCCTGACAATGAAACAGATAAAACCAAGATATATTCTACAGTAAACTGTGTAAAGAGCAAGATCTTCAGCCAGAAGATTGTGGAAATCAGGCTAAAATGATATTGTTCGAAGTTAGAAAACAGAAGTTCAGCTAGCAAAAAAAAAGCAGAAAAAATAGCTCAGCTCCTCTGGCTTTAGGGGAGACATCCCAAATACCATCAGATGGGAATTAGGCATTTTCATTAAGAAAGCTTTAGTTTGCAAGCTACCATTGGTAAATCTGGTACTATTAGTTATGATACACGTCTTCTCAAACACTATAACAAAAAAACCAACCAAAATAGAATTTTAACAAAGGGCATCCCTCCAGGTAAGTGTCAAAGCATAATTGAGACTCTGTTCTACCAGCTCGGTAAAAAAAGGTGAAAAAATGTTGAATGTAGCAAAAATGTAGTCTTTGGCACACTGCTGCAGAAATGGATGAACTACCAGAGGTACAAGCCCATAGAGTGGTATAATTACTTCCTTTATAACTTTCCTCTCTTCTGATTTTGTATATATATTTTAAAGGTCCTCCATCCCTCAAAAGGGCATGGGAGGAGGGGGACCGGCTCTATAGTTGCTGGTAAGAAATCCTAACTTCAGCACTGGTGTAAGCTGAACGTATCTATACATTTGAGCACTTCCTGTTTTCACTTTGTGATCAAATATGTTCTTTGCAGGGCAAATAGGGGAGCACTTGAGGGAGGAAAGCAGTGATGTCTGAGAGGCTAATTGAGTGTACTAAGAACTCCTTAGCATAGAGGAAAAGGAGTCTTCCAAAGCTATGAATAAACTCTCAGCTTGGGTCAGATTTCTTGCTGTTTCTTTTCTTTAACCACCTTTGAACTTGACTAAAAACAGTCTTAATGTCAGGTTTACCTTTCTGATGTCATAATCTTTATGTACTATTGAAAAGATTATACTACCAGACTAGGATTTCCTCTACTTTCTTAAACACTGGATATTATCCAGAAAAAGCATACACATTTCCAACCAATTCATCCTCAGATCTTTTATCTTCCGGTAGTGTTGTAATTCCAAATGTAAGACAGAGCTCAGTAAGTGAATGAGAACATGACAGAAGCTCTTACTCTTTGCATTTGATTTCCAACAATAAAAACATGCATGTGTATCCTATTTCAAATATAATTAAAGTTACTACAAAATGGAAGCTGTGATAGGGGTTAGAAATTGTTTTGAAAGACAGAGCCTGTCAGACACATTCATTCTACATCAGAGTTCAAGTGCCTGTCTCTTCAAAAAAGCCACTTAGGCCATTCAATTTTTAAAATTGGCTGCCTTAGGAGTTTGCAAACTGATTGAATAAAGGAAAAAAATAGCATTTTATTTAAAATCATAAGTAAATACAATGGTCAGATCTGAGTTACTCTCTTGGAATTTGACAGTCTAACGGGCTTCTACATTTAATCCATGCCAGAAGAGATGGACTGCCACTGCCTCTCCTTCCAGGGAAATCAGAGGTTAATGATTTTTGTCATATTGAGACTAACAGCTAACAATTGCTACAGTTGGCCTTTAGTTTTTTATTTGTCCTTTTGAGGTATTCAGAATAGGTGACAATGGCTTGCAGTTGAGAACATATGTAGAGAGACCCCTGTGGCTTATGGAAAAGTTGCTCCATGCTGGTTGGGTGTTTGAAAAAAAAAATACAACCAGAGCTCTTTTATGTTCCTCTCCTTAATGAATGCATGAATGTCAAAATGTACCAATGGCCCATTCAGGGGGCAAAGCCTAAGCAGCTCCTTCTTTAAGAACACATCCTGAGACATAAAATACATTTGCTTAACAAATTAAAATAATGAGATAATTCAATTAGTTTCTTAAAAAAAAAAAGAGAGAGCGAGAGAGAGAAAGAAAAAAGGGTACATCAGGGGATTATTGTAATACAAGAACAGGTCATACAGCACAAAAGAGGAACAAACCAATTTGAAATAAGGTTAGAGTAGTAATGAAGGAATGTACATTGAATCATGGACTGTCATTGTAAAGATATTTACTTGAAACAATAAAATTGTACATCACAGATTCCCCTGTTCTGGCTCAGCCAGAGTAACATTTTGAATGGACAAGCTAATTTGAGAAAAAGTGTGAGATCTTTAAAAGAAAGGAGTTTTCTTCCTTCCCTGCATGTGTTTATGGCAAGAATCTTTCTGAATTTACATTGCACTGGTCAGGGGTCTCCATTATCAGTTTGCAGGTCTGAGAATTACAGCGCAGTAAATCTTTCAACACCTGCAAACTCATTAAAGCCTGGACGGTAAAAGGTTTGGGGCTTTTTTGTGTTCATTTAATCTGATTTTTGTGAGGCCATCCTCACCAGTGACGGCAAATTTCCTTAATTCATGCAGGATGGAGAGGGTCAGGAGAGAGAGGATAGAAACAAGGAAAAGGGATTTCAAAAAGCCAGAAGAACTTTCCTCAAGAGAAGTGAGAGGCAGTTGACTGTTTAATAAGCAAGTGTCAAATGCTTTCAAGGAGCACATAAGAAAGAAAGGCAGGAAGGAAAAAAAATTGATATCACAAATTTCATAGGAGGAAATGCAGTTAACATGGAGGTGTCTACAAACCAAACTTGTTTATTTGTGGCCCTGCTTTTTGCTGTCTGCCTGTACTACTCGTGTAAAGATACCCTACAGCTAAACGAAAAACCCTCCACTAGCACTCACTCGACTTCCAAATTAAAAACATTTTACAGGTTAGTAAATCTCCAGCTGAGGTGATGTAGCAAAGAACAGCTGTGAAGTAATTTTGATAATGATGAGAATAATAAGCACATGGCAAGGTTCAGGGCTTTGCTGTTGCAGCTTCAGTGCTCCTGAATAGATAAAAGTGATTAAATACTCCTGATTATCCCTGACCAATATGTAATGGATTTACAGCCCTTTCAATTAGTCAGTATTTGCTTAGGACTCATTATTTTGTCTTTGGTTAAGTAATCAGCCCAGAGACTCATGTTCTGTCTAATTCCTCTGAGCCAAGTGGGTACAGGGCACCTGACCTTTGAAATGGCCATAGCTGAGAGGCAGGAATAACCACTACTCCAGCAGAGACACTGGCTATTCCAGCTAATCCTGACCCCACAGGCCAGATCAATGCACCTTAGTTTGCTACTAACGTCCTTACATCAAAATGATGGTTTAGAAATGTGAATCTATCTCTCCCCCCTTTAGCTGTGCTGCTGGCAGAGCAGTTCAATAGTCTCTATCATAAATAAATCGGGTCCAGAATCATTACTCTGTAACCAACAGCAGGAAATTTATAAAACCATGGAAATTTATAAAACTTCGGTAGAAGAAGAGGCAGTTAATAACAGTTAGCATTTCAAGCCTTATCAGTAAGAAACAATTTCAAAGTGCAAGAAAGAAGAAAATTGATAATTTTACCAGTTTCCATCATTTCTCACATGAAGTAAACTAGGCTTACTAGGTTTTCTGTGGAATTGTGTTTTGATGCCTAAATGAAGCTATAACAGTCAACAGAACACCAACACAATACCAATAGCAAGCAGACAAATAAAAGCCCAAGGAAAGCACTGCTATTTCACATATTTAATCTCTCTCCCCCCAAATGTGAATATGGCTAGGTTTTAATATTTATGGACTTGAAGAGAAGCAAAAGAGGTGCTTATTCTCTCTGTTACACAACTGAAAAATTAAGGAATCTATAAGCTTTCTTTATTTCCTCACAAAAAAGTGACAATGGCAAGGTTGCAAGCTGCTGCTTTGACTTCTCTAACATCCACAGCGTATGTCAGCACACGCACACAGAGCAGGGCTCTCTCTTTCACCAATACATACAAAGTTTGTGTAAACAGAGGCCAGCAATAAAGAATCCAGAAGTCAGAGCTTTCTATATGTTAAAGTAAGAATCCCCCTTTTGCTGTCTGTAGGAAGATTTTGAATAGTTCAAAGCCAAAAATGGTTACTTTGTATATAGATGGTGTTCCATGCTAAGGCGTTGTACTCTCTCTCTTTTTCTTTCCAAAGGATGTGTATATATATACATCTATAGAGATTAGATAGATAGATAGATAGATAGACAGATAGATAGATAGATTTCTTTCAGATTTGTCATGATTCCAAGACCTAAGGAAAAAAAATCTAATAATAAAAAAAAAAAAAGCAACAAATCCTGAGACCTAATAATGGGCAAAAAATTATGGGGATAATTGATTTCTAGTAGTGATGAATAAACCTCATTAGGCACATGAATAGAAATTTATTTTGGTTTTGGTCACCACTTACTGTGAGATGCTGGAAAAGCCACGCTCTCATGATATTTGTTGCTACTTTGGGGAAAATGCCTCTTTTCTTCTGACGCTTTTTGTCCTTGTCTGGGTCATCATCATCTCCTGTACCAGGTGAGGCTACACTGTTGTCTAAACCATCACCTACAACAAAGAGAAAAACAGGAAGGAGGAGATGTTTAATGAACCAAATACAGAAGCCAAAAAATACCAAGACATTAATTGCCAAGACACTACCACAGTTTGGGGGGTTTTTATTTGTTAGATCAGGCACATACTGTTTCTTATTATATAAGAATGCTGATGCAAATATGTAAAAATTAGAAAACCGTGTCTCTCCAAATACTAATTTTGTGTTTCACACATGCATATATCATTAATTCAATTATAATTGTGGGCTTGACATAGTGCAGTACCTCTTTTTCAATTATGGGATTCAATGTGAGAAAACCTGCCACAAGAAAACCCATTTACTGTAAATGCATCCCTACAACCATTCTGAATATGTACGTATAAGTAATCAAGTTAAATGTTCTGTAGTCTATATATTCGAGGCCCTCTGCAGAGGTGGCAGTAACCATGTCACTGTTCAGTGCACATAACACACTGTCAGAGGAGCCCCTCCCAGTCACCATCACCTCCCAGCACACACACACACGCACTCACAAACACGTACACCTAGTCTGACCCTGCGTACAGCATTTGCATGACATGAAAACTTCTACATCTCTGCATCAGTGGTTATAATCATTAAAATAAAAAGATGCACATCAAGGTAGAGCTCTCACTTAATCAGAACTTTCCATCAACATCCTTCTCTTCTGTGCTTTTCCCTGGCATTAATTGTGCATTAGCAAAAATCATTTACTTTTAACAGTCATAGTTATTTTTTCTTGCCCTCCAGCAAAAATGCCTTGAAAGCCTGCCTGGAGGGCATCTAAATTATGTATCTGAAAAACTCTTCTGGCAAGGCATTGCAGGACCCCTACTTTCTTAAAATTCATACGAGCACGTCTTCCTGTTTTTGGGAAGGCATCAATCAAGAGCAGCAATATATGCCATATTCCTACATTAATATTTGAACTAATAACTTTAAAAAAAGGAAAGAAACAAGATCCGACTTGTGGCATAATCAAATGCAAAATAAATGAAGAATACTGGGACAGCACTGAGACTTTATAGATTGCTGTGTTTTCCTTACACATCATTAGCCCGGAGCCACACGAAAGAGGAAAACAGAGAAGTGGAGAGTTTATGCTCCCTGCTGGTGTTTAAGAAGCCGAGGTCCTGGAAGGACATCTGGGAATTGTGCTGAGACGGTGGTTTTTGTAATTTAAGAATAGACATTCATTAGCAGTAAATGCCATAAATCCCATGCTAAGTAAAAACCTTGTCCAAGAAAGCCTAAAACAATAAACTCTGTGCTCAATGTAGCCTGAGCTAGACGCTCCATAGCTTCCTGAGGAATGCTATAGATTCATGAGCTAATTCCTATAGCCTCGTCTAGATCTGTAGTGCTACTAAACGAAATACATTGCTGCTACATACAGTCCATTTGCTTCAAAACTTGCATTTCAGCTCCATCTTCCCTCCCATGCCAGATCACCCTTCTTGTACTGCGTCCCCTCTGAAAAACTGACCCTTTTGGACTGGAGAGACAGAAAAAGCCACAGCAAAGAGCTGGCAGATTAATTTTATTGACATTTCCATTTTCACTGCAATGTGATACCCTCCATCACATGGAAGAGATGACCCTCACTATTTACAGACTGACAGGCCACTTCATTACAACCACCCTGCCCCAAGGCAGAGCAGCTCCTTTCCATCTGCCCAAACACCAGAGCAAGACCCTGAAGTCGCTGCTGTGTTTCTCGTGCCTTTTTTTTTCTCTTCTATTAACGATAGAGAAAGGAGAGTCAAATCACAGTAAGGTAGTTGAAGAGATTATGGAAGCTCTAAGCACTGTAACCAACTGTTTGCTTTTGTAATATATCAGTTATTTAGAAAGCACTCCTTTCTGCTGCCTTCTTCCCCCCCATGTATTCCACCCTACCCCTCTCTCTCAGACACGTGTGCGCGCGCACACACACACGCACACACACTTTCCACTATGCCAAGGAACTGCTGCAAGGCAAATTCTCACAAACACTAATGGCTTCTGACTGCTCCTTGGCAACCCCAGCATTTTAACCTGGGTGGATATGCTCTCCAAAATACAGACACTGGAGCTATCTCATCAGCTGTTCATGTGACACAGATGGAGAGTGGCTATTAGGAGCCAGGCAACGGGCCTTGGGGATCTGAGGTGCTGTACTGTAGCCTCAGGCAATTTTGAAAAGCAGTACCCGGAGATGGGGGGAAAAATCTCTACTGAAAGTGCAAGTTTGAAGTCAGTCAGTCTGTTTGTCTATCTGTCGTGCAGATAAAGATATCTTTGTCTCTTTATGTAAAAGTAATGTGTGTATGCACAGGATGTGTGGAGCTGTAAAACTTCTGCTCTGCACCATCCTTTCAAACCACAGAAACACCAGTTCACTCTCTCTATGGACAAATTCCTGTCTGTCTGCATATACTCTCCTATTTGTGAGCATCCTCAGCAGGAGTCTCCCACATGCTATATCAGTGTTTGGACTTTTTGATGAGGTTATTAATACCCTGGTTTGAAAAAGCTAATAGCAGCCCAAGAAAGAAAAGTTCAGTTAAAGCTCTCATTGCATTCCCATCGTAATCAGCAGTTGAAATCATAAGAGTCAGTGCTTCCCTAATCTGTTCCATAACCTCACAAAAGAAAATTCAAATATTGTAACTCCAAATGATATCAGAAGAAAAATGCAGCCAGATTTGTTCCTACTGGTGTACGACAGGCCTGTTAATCTGTAATGTCATATCTTTAATAGGACTACAACCACTCAGTTTAGTGGATGCAGGTTCTAGTGAGAAGAAATCACAGAAAAAGCCCATAACAGTCTTTTCCAAGATGGAATTATTTACTTCTGGTCCTAGCTTGCTTTATCCAAATAAATGTCAGTTGCTTTAAATGGAGAAAAGTACAATATCAAAAGCGAAATAAAATGAACAGATATGATAGTCACTTTATGGCAGATTGGATTAACCATATTTTTCACTACTGTATGAAGGAATCAAAATTTAAATAATTTAAATCATCATTACAAGAGATTCTGCTTATATGAACCATTCATATCCTGGCTTAGATGGTAATTTGTAAGAAGAGTAGAGTAAAATCCAAAGTTCTATGGAAATGGTAATTATACAAGCATAGTTATCCCAATTTTCTAGAGGAGAAATTAAGGTTTGGATTTTGGTCCACTGTCTCTCTCTTTCACACAGAACCAAAAAAATTAAAGGTGATTTTCTCCTGCTTCCCATACTGTTCACTCATTTATCCTTGTGCAAAGAGTACGCATGATTGCAAAACCCTATCAGTGTTGCAGGAAGGTGGAGAATTCTTAAGTGGCACTCTCTTTGTGAGGTGTCAATGACTAGGCCTGATTCGAGCCAGTAGAGAATTAGGCTTTTTACCCAGCTTGTTTAAGATTATAGCAATGCTATGTAATAGTCTCAATAACCCCTATAAAAGATGGAAAGAGTTTACAAGAAACCTTGCAAAGGGACCCACCTGGGGTTCCTTAAAGACCTTCTCTTCTAGGGGAAGAGTTTGCTGAGGATGCTGAAGACGCAAGTCTTCTTTACACAGTGGGAAATTGGGGCTTCCACACTGGCTCTGTGCTCAGGCACTCTTAGTATGTGCTGAGGGTTTCGTTCCACAAGCTGAATTCCTTTGCATTGAAAGCAAAGGATATTACCTCTTCTTTAAAAAATATCAAATAAGCAGTCATGGCAGGGTTTCCATTGCATCATAATTCCAGTTTGCTGCAAGCTGATTTCCTTGGACAGATAAGCTTGCAAGGCCCAGTGTTGACATAGCCAAGGACTCTTTGAGAAACAGAGACCAGTCCTATGTAAAGCCTGTCCAACCTTATTGTATCAATGAATTTTTCTTTGTTAGTCTCCCACATTATCAGTATTATCTCAACCCTAGTCTTTGTGCTCTTCATAGAGTAAAAACCTAGCAACAGATGAAGCAAGTTTAGAAGTTGCCCATCTTGTCCTTTTACTGCGTGTGAACAGGATGAATAACAAATTCACAATCTATCAAAATGGTAAGTGAAAAGGATGACCCAGTCAGGCCAAAGCACAGAAGCCTGGTAACAGTCCAGATTCAAATTCTAGAAATAGTTTCTATTACCATCATAGCCAGTAGAGCAGTTTAAAAAGTGATTTCTGGAAAAGTACATTTCAGAACTCAGTGTTTGAGCTTCTTCATCATCAGAGGCCCCTTACAGCTTTAAGGTTTGTCACACTAAAGCAAAAGAGAGAACAGCAGGAGTATCTAAACTCGGGGGAAGACAAGACACTTCGCCATTTTTCTAAAAATAGTGGATGCAATACGAAAAGCAAGTTAAAGTTTTTCTGTAAAGGAAAGCTGCAGTGCACTATGCTGATCTTAAGTAAACTACTCTAATATTCCAGACTAATATTTTGATGGAGTGGAATATGTAGATATGTGGATATAAATGCAAAACAAAGAAGAAAATCTGCATGCAGCCGATATTCACAACTTGCAATTATTTGTTTGTACTTATAATGTGCCCATCTAGACACATAAATTATGTAAACCATTATTAATAGGGACATTCGGCTTAGTAATACAATCCATAACACCACTAGAGAAAAATCTTAAAAATCTGGTTAATTATCACTGCCAAAAAGCTGGAGAGAACTGTCTGAAGATGTTTTTGAAGATAAGATAGTCTGTACTTAAAGGAAGACTAACAGAGAGGGAAGGTCAGCTCCAGATTCAAAGACCCTTCAGGAGAATCCTTATCTTCATTCCATCCTGTTAAAATTATCAGGCTTTTAGCCTTACAGCTCCAGTAGATCACAGATCTTTGAATGAAGTCCTGGCTACGGATTGTTTTTTTCTTTCTCTTCCTCTTAATGATCCTTGTTCCATGAAGTCAAGTTTCCTCACACCACAGGAGGCAAGAGGCCATACTTATCTCCTGCATTTCTTGCCCAGGGAAACTAAGATAGGTTATGACTGGCAAGGGTGGGACTTTGAAAATCACAAACAGTTCAGGTGGGCAACCCAGCTTAGAGCTGGGCCGTCATTGGCACTGCTCTGCCAGTACCTGTGCTGGTTTTGCTAGATTACTTTACTCCAGGAGGAAAGGAGCCATCAGAAGCTGTTCAGGGGCCTTAGAGGCACACTGAGCCTGTGCTGACCTGCATGGTCACTTCTTCCTGGAATGGAGTGTCCTCAGGTGAGCTGCTGTAATCAGACCACTGCATTCTCTGCCCTGGTGTCTCTGAGACACCAAACATATGCTTCATGGTTCCCTGTTCTATGTTTCAGAGAGCATCTTGGACAGAAAGAAAGGTTGGACACTGGTGCACTAGAGAGAACAGGAGAAAATTTCAGACCTATACCACTACCATCTCTCTAGAGGATGCCCTTCTAGAAGGAGACAAAGACCTGGCGTTGTCTCAAGCTCTTCTTTTGCTTTCCAGAATAAAACCCAGCAATTCCACTGGACTGATAATGTAAAGATGACATGTATGAATTAATAATTATTGCAAATTCAAATAGGAAGAAAACTTAAGATGCTATCAGACCCCACATACAAAGCTATTCTATGTAATCTAATTACAACTTAGCATAGTTTGTCATTCAGGAGCAAGTCCCTATTGCCATCTGGCAATATGTGTTAAGGGCTTAAGGACTTGCATAGTATCTTGTATATAAAGTGTATTTACAAGAGGCAGAATTAAAACTGTTTATTTTCTGTTTCTGGATAGGCACCTGTCTAGAGTCACTAACATATCTTATTTGCAAAAAGAAATTCACTAATGTTTTATTATTTATTCAAAGTAGGAATGATGCACATGTGAATGACATTTCAGCTCTTATTATAGCCATGCATGCTATAAAATCAGTGATCTAAGTATTTCAAAATTATTTTCAGAACTGTTAAGTTTCACATTTCCCCTTTTATTATTTTCTGTCCAAAAATAAGAAAAAGACTGGCCTTTTTGTGTTCTAAATTGTCTGTGTTTAGATTTCATGTTTATTTGTAAAGTGAATTGAGAAATCTTAGAAATTCTGTCAAACGTCAAAAATGTATTTTTGTAGCTTATATAAGAGAAAATTAATAAACCACAGTTTAAATGTTAAGCTCCTTTATACAGCCAGGAGGTTCATGGTTTGTTCATTGCAATCCAACATTTTTTCTCATCAGGTGAAAAAAGCGTTCCAATGCAGACAAGGGGAACAACAGTAAAGCAAACTGCTAATTACTGATCTCTCTTACGTTCCTGCTGTGCTAAACTGTCCAGACATGTTGAAGTGAAATTTTTCTGTGATTTTCAAGTGACTAGTTCATGGCCCACTGCCGTGGAGTGCAGGAGAAGGGATGAAATGCGTTAGTTTACATGCAACATTTACTAACTGTGTGGGTTTTCCGACATTAAAGAGGGGACAGTGACCCATGCCACCTTTTTCACACTCAAAAGAGCACTGAAAAAACAGTCTTCATAGGCTTACCTCAGGCTTCCCTGGCCCTTAACACCCTCCCCCCAGGGTAGGAGCAGAAAGAGAAAAAAGAAGGGATTTTGTGCTCCTTTCTCTTCAACTTTTCAGGCGGTATAAGCAGCATTTAGCAAATTCAGCCTCCAAATGGCTCCAAATGCTCTGAGCTGCAGGGGCTCATCCTTTGTTAGCCTCCCTCTATTTACACAGGATTTACGCAGGCTCTCCACTGAAGAGACCACATGTTTCTGACAGAAAGCACTTCCATTCAACACTGCATCAGGCAACAGGATTGTAACCACTGCAGCTTCACGCTGACCTGAGATTAGGGATTTCAGCAACACTGAGATGGTAACAATCTGCTAACTAACGAAAATTATCCATGGAGAACTCTGCTGCATACTCCAGTTAAAACTACCATGGCCAGATAGATTAGGTTACTTAAAGGGGCAATTAAGGACTAGCTACTGTCAAGAATATGCATGTCCATCTACAAATAACATACACACAGAGAAAAATATCAGCAGGGGGAAAAAACAAATTAAAAAAAAAATAGACTGCAGCTTGGATTAAAACAATTTCACCCACTGGTTGAAGACATAAAGTGTAAAAACAGACAGATGGACACATATGTAAATGTGGCTGCATTTGTTTCTCTGGAACTGGCAAGTTAGTAATAACAGTATAGTTTAATAATTTATTTTCCATGGTATTTTCACACTGGTTAACTGGGCAGTGGCAACACTTATGCAGAACTTCAGGAGCAGAATAATTCCTTCTATCTGATTGCTTCTGAGGCAAAGAAACTGAACTAAGCAACCTCTCTTGCCTCTTCCTACAAGAACTCAGTACTGGAACCTGATATCTGTCTGGGGATTTTTAAAATTTGGTAATTTTTTAAAAACCAATTTGGCCAGTCAGGATTTCTGCACTGAGATTTTTTTCCCCAGATTTAGTATGGCTTCAGGTTTTTCAAAATGGACTACACATACACAAACACAACAAATGTTGCTGGTTGATGCTTGTGATTTTTGATTCAATAGCTTTTCATGGGGCAAAAGAAAATTGGATGGGAGCACAGGGCCAGAAAGGACCACACAGATCCAGCTTTTGATGAGTTTTATTTTGACATTTTAATTTGGCAAATTATTTTGCTTCTGCAGCGAAGGACAAAATAATTCACTTCCATAATAGTAACTCCTACATGTATCTGATAACCACTTAAAAAGTACTAGGTATATTCTAAAGTTCTCCATAGTATATCATAATAAAGCTCTTCTGGGCACTCAATGATTCATTTTTAGTGATCTCTCAAATGCCCTTACCCACAGTTAACACTCAGATTTTATTAAGGAAGAAAGCAGGGACAAATGTCCACTTAAGTCCCAGCTCTCAAATTCAACTCTGCTTGCGCTGCAGTACCTAAAGCTAAAGCTTTTTTAATGTTCTATTCACCTCCCCTGTGTGGCATTTCTGCTAACACAGAGTTCACAATCTTTCAGCCCCAAACACAGAAGGCTGCTATCTTCAAGACATCCGAGGAATGTGCCAGATACTATCATCTCCCCTGCAATACAAAGAACCAGAAAGAGGCAGAGACCAAAAGGAGACCGTGCTGATCAGGTTACTAAAGTCCAGAAAGTCTTTCCCAGAATGCTAAATGTTAATCTTTGAACCAGAAAATGTTATAATTAAGATCCTTGTAGTTGGAGGAAATGCTAGCTGTAGAAGTCAAAGGTACAGCCATTTGAAGTTGTACTTTTTTGCACGTTTATCCTAATCTCGCACCCCTCATGCTGGCACAACTCCCATTAAGTACTTTGTTCTATTCAAGCAAAATTATCATTAATGTCAGTGGCAGTTTTGCCTGAGTAAGAAATCTAAGACCAGATCCATGTCTTGGTCACAGAGAATTGCAAGCACTGCACAATTCCAGAGGAGATACACTCATTAAAACATGTGGTTTATGCTGATTTATGACATTCTTCTATTTAAAAGTGAAGCTTACATTGTACCTCATCAGGAAAGTGTTCAATAGACTTTTTTCTACATGGTTTTAACTTCAATTCCCACCCTCCCCACCTCAGTACAAGTTGGTAAGTGTACTCCCAGTTTTTGGTATCTAGGCTGAAGGAAAGCATTATTAAAATAGGTTTAAGAATTCTATATGCTTCAGTAATTACTTTGCAGTATGAATGTAAATAGTTGCTATTCTGTTTAAATTTTTCATCCTACTAAACACTGTCACACAAAGTGTCCTTGTGCTGCAGTTTTAGTGGCATTCTTTTTAAGTCTTTTTTTAATATATTTTTAGAGAAGTATTTTTGGCATTCTCATAGTAATTCTGTTAAGAATACCAGCTGCAGACTGGCTACAGCTGAGGCAACAATAACAAGTCATTAAAGAAATCAGGAGACAAAAAAAATATTTTTCTTTTGCTGAAAGCACATCTCCGTTAAGAGACTATTTTCCTTTTTTAGTTCTGGGATAATGTTTTTCATTTTCTCAATCAACTGTGTAAAAGTATACATTAAAGAGCTATATTTTGTTCTAAGTAGATTTTTTTATTTGTTATGCTGTTACTTTTATCATTAGAATAATATCAAATGTGGGCAAAATAGCTAAGTTCAATTAAAATTCTACCTGCAGTTGAAGTAATTAAGTTCAGTTGTACTTCATCAATATTTAACCTTATTTAACCTTTACTATTTTGCAGTTGCTTATATATAGCAGAATGTGAGAACTTAAAAGTAGATGATGACTAACATCCTGCACCATTCTTCATTAAATCATTAATGTAATTTCTTTAAGAGTAAAAATTATTGGTTTTTTTAAAAGGAAAATAGCAATCATAGCATCTCAATTTTCCTTAGAGTTGTTAAAAGTATATAAACTACTTTTTATTTTATTTTAATGTCTTGCACATCTTTAATGTCTTCCCCTTAGACCCTATGTTGTTTGTCAACAACTGCTTGTCCAGGAGACAGCCCCTAAAATGATGCCCACTAGTACAGCAAGAGTCCATGTACTGTCCACATTAGAAACCTCTTTTTTCAGGGCTGTTTAGTTGTTAAGTAAGCAGTTGCTGAAATGTTCCATATGGGTAGACATGGAAAAGATTTTTTCATCATTAAAAAAAAAAGAACTAGAAAAGTAACAGACAGTTATTCCTGAGAGATACTAAGTTAAAAGCTCCAATTACTGAAAAGGACACTTGTTAGGCCACAAGTCCAAAACGCACATTTGTCTATTTTGAGATGCATTTAAAAAAAACAGAGGATGGCCAAATACTTTAAGAAAAAAAAAAGATGTTTTAGTAGAAAGGTCTCAAAATGAACCATAAAAACTTTTTCTGATGATAAAATGTACACGAATGTGTGTTTTACATAAAACAAATGAAAGTACTGTCTTGATATGCATTCACAAACTCTTGAACAGCGTAAGAAGAGATGCTTGCTGTGAATGCATAGTTCAGAAAAAAATTTAAAAGTACAAAACAACTCCAAACTTGGCAAGTCTTACATACCATAAGAGCTCCAACACCTATGCACAGTAGGGTGGATTAACCCGCTGGGTGCTGCGGACATATATATGCACCTCCTCCTAAAGTGTTCATTTGGCTGGCAGTCTGGAAAATGCCAGAATGTGAAGGGTTACGTGGGAACACTGACAGTCTGCTCTTGCAGGTTTAACTTAAAGCCTGTACTTTAAATATAGGGTGTTATGTATTTGGAAAAGCAGCTAATACTCTTTATAAGTGATGTGCTACTTGGCGCTCAAAACAAAGGACTCAATCAAGTCTTGCTCCCACTAGTGAATCATTCTCCAGATGACAACTGCGTGCTTTGGACCTGCCTGTCTTTATTTTTGTGGGTGCTATTTTTCAGAAGTCTTTTCCTCCAAGAAGCCTCATAAACATAAACTGTAAACCATCAACAACTCATGTGCTGTACATATTGGATGCTTAAAAGTGGTTACTGGAAAGACCTGAAATGTTTCTTTCCTTTGAAGTCCAGTAGATGGACAAAAAGAGCAAGCATAAGGGAGCTAAAGCTCATAGTTAGGCCCTGACAGATATCTTTATGATATCAGAAAGGCAGACAAGCAATTTTTTTTCCATTGTATAATTTTACTGATTTTTTTTAATCCAGAGAATATGATTAAAAAGCAAGCAAAAAAGAAGGAATGGCTATGGCCACCTTTCTCTGTAGTCAAACTGTTCCAAAAGATGCTTTGGGCCGCTTTAAGTGATTGAAAGTGTATTGGCATACACATAATTCCATTGAAACAGGGGAAAAAGCTTTTGACAAAAGTTTCAATGAAGTGGATTTAGAAAATGAGGAAGCATAAAAATAGCAAAACCACAGGGTACTAAGTTGTTGTAACTCTATTTTTTAAAAAGTTCACAGCACAAAACTCAAAAGCACAGACACCCACTCTGAGACCTGATGCACTGCCTTTTTGCTCATAACCTGTAATTTCATTTCAAGTCTTTCACTGTTACAGAAAATATTACAAAACACAAATATGAAGTGTCTACAAAGTCTTCCTAGAACTAATTTGTGTCCATGAGCTCTTTTTAGGGAAGAGCCTCACAAGTTGGGGTCCAGAGAGCTTACATCACCCCACTTTCTACTTCAAAGGAGTTAGTGTTGCCTACATGTAGGGACCCCAAATGAAAAGCCTGGCAAGTTATGAGACTTCCCTTCCTTCAGGTTCAGATGGGTAAAATGGAGCTTCCCTCTGGACCTAGGTTCACCTAGCCAGTCAGCAAGCTGACCTGTCTGCCATAAGATCAAATATAAGCCCCACCAATCAAGCAGCAGTCCAGGCTAAATGTGCTGATGCAACAAATTTCCAGATCTTGATCACACTAGGCAGGGGAGTCATTCTTCTCAGTGATAAAGTCACTGAATGCACTCTTGAGGAGATAAAAAATTAAGAACTGGCTGACTTTGCACCATTTGAGTGAGTTATTCACCACTGACCCAGAACAACAGAATTGTCATGTTCTGACACCAGCTAGGAATGACTGTAGACATGGTCATCTCTGACTCCTTACTGCAAGTCTGTAAGGAGGAAACAGGAATCATTTCTGAGCTGGTTAGTGGCAACAATCCAGAAAGTACAGTATTTAAATACATTATGCATTAGAAGAAACTTCACACAGTCTCTCCATCTCTCTCTCCTTCTCCGCCTCTTCCTAAAAACTTGGTGAAATAATGCCAATGAAAGGCCGATATTATTAAAAAAAAAAAAGTCCAAAAAACCAAACCAAACCAAAAATAACCCCACAAAACAAAACAAAATCCTACCAAATAGGATCTCAGCAATTAAGATTTGCCTCAAAGACATTAACCCCCTGCTTGCAATTTTATACTTAAGATATTTTTACCTGTGTTTTACTATGTCAGGTTTTAAAACTTAACAGAGATTTACACTGCACATAAGAATTGAGATAGCTAATAGCATTATCTAACACAAGGTATTCTATTCCCTTTTTCTGTTGCTGGCTCAGAAAGTTACCTTCAGTAAATTTTAAGCAAAATATTTTTTAACTTCTCAAATAAGCAAGGACACAGCTTTCAATGAAAACTGCTTTGAAAGTAATACGTGATATTGGTGGTGGCTCTTATATAAGTAAATATTATATATTACTACTTTTAAATGCAAACATGCCACCACACTCCTGTGCTCATTTGAGCATTACATTTTTTCATGTCTGAGCATGCCTATTGTTTTTTGCTAATTCTTCATTTCTAAATGCGTATCATAAAGGGAACATCCTGAAATACTCTGTTAGAAGGCAGGTTCTTGGACATAATACTTGTGATCAAAATAGATGTACAAGGACATCTTATTTCTTTTCTCCTTCAG